>NC_091984.1:172337757-172498465 GCF_044704955.1 Pristiophorus japonicus
GTGAGGGGGAAGGTGGTTATGGGGGCGTGAGGGGGAAGGTGGGCGATGCGGGTGTGAGGGGGAAGGTGGGCGATGGGGGTGTGAGGGGGAAGGTGGGCGATGGGGGTGTGAGGTGGAAGGTGGGTGATGGGGGTGTGAGGGGGAAGGTGGGCGATGGGGGTGTGAGGGGGAAGGTGGGTGATGGGGGTGTGAGGGGGAAGGTGGGAGATGGGGGTGTGAGGGGGAAGGTGGGTGATGAGGGTGTGAGGGGGAAGGTGGGTAATGGGGGTGTGAGGGGGAAGGTGGGAGATGAGGGGTTAAGGGGGAAGGTGGGAGATGGGGGTTTGAGGGGGAAGGTGGGAGGGGGGTGTGAGGGGGATGGTGGGAGATGGGCGTGTGACGGGGAAGGTGGGTGATGAGGGTGTGAGGTGGAAGGTGGGAGATGGGGGTGTGAGGGGGAAGGTGAGAGATGGGGGTGTGAGGGGGAAGGTGGGTGATGGGGGTGTGAGGGGGAAAGTGGGAGATGGGGGTGTGAGGGGGAAGGTGGGTGATGAGTGTGTGAGGGGGAAGGTGGGCGATGGGGGTGTGAGGGGGAAGGTGGGTGATGAGGGTGTGAGGGGGAAGGTGGGTGATGGGGGTGTGAGGGGGAAGGTGGGCGATGGGGGTGTGAGGGGGAAGGTGCGTGATGGGGGTGTGAGGGGGAAGGTGGGAGATGGGGGTGTGAGGGGGAAGGTGGGTGATGGGGTGTGAGGGGGAAGGTGGGTGATAGGGGTGTGAGCGGGAAGGTGGGAGATGGGGGTGTGAGGGGGAAGGTGGGTGATGAGGGTGTAAGGGGGAAGGTGGGAGATGGGGGTGTGAGGGGGAAGGTGGGAGATGGGGGTGTGAGGGGGAAGGTGGGTGATGGGGGTGTGAGGGGGAAGGTGGGAGATGGGGGTGTGAGGTGGAAGGTGGGCGATGGGGGTGTGAGGGGGAAGGTGGGTGATGGGGGTGTGAGGGGGAAGGTGGGAGATGGGGGTGTGAGGGGGAAGGTGGGTGATGGGGGTGTGAGGGGGAAGGTGGGTGATGGGGGTGTGAGGGGGAAGGTGGGTGATGGGGGTGTGAGGGGGAAGGTGGGAGATGGGGGTGTGAGGGGGAAGGTGGGCGATGGGGGTGTGAGGGGGAAGGTGGGCGATGGGGGTGTGAGGGGGAAGGTGGGAGATGGGGGTGTGAGGGGGAAGGTGGGTGATGGGGTGTGAGGGGGAAGTTGGGAGATGGGGGTGTGAGGGGGAAGGTGGGAGATGGGGGTGTGAGGGGGAAGGCGGGAAATGGGGGTGTGAGGGGGAAGGTGGGAGATGGGGGTGTGAGGGGGAAGGTGGGTGATTTGAGGTGTGAGGGGGAAGGTGGGAGATGGGGGTGTGAGGGGGAAGATGGGAGATGGAGGTGTGACGGGGAAGGTGGGTAATGGGGGTGTGAGGGGGAAGGTGGGCGATGGGGGTGTGAAGCGAAAGGTGGGCGATGGGAGTGTGAGGGGGAAGGTGGGAAATGTGGGTGTGAAGGGGAAGGTGGGCGATGCGGGTGTGAGGGGGAAGGTGGGTGATGGGGATGTGAAGGGGAAGGTGGGTGATGGGGGTGTGAGGGGGAAGGTGGGCGATGGGGATGTGAAGGGGAAGGTGGGTGATGGGGGTGTGAGGGGGAAGGTGGGTGATGGGGGTGTGAGGGGGAAGGTGGGAGATGGGGGTGTGAGGGGGAAGGTGGGTGATGGGGTGTGAGGGGGAAGGTGGGTGATGGGGGTTTGAGCGGGAAGGTGGGAGATGGGGGTGTGAGGGGGAAGGTGGGAGATGGGGGTGTGAGGGGGAAGGTGGGAAATGGGGGTGTGAGGGGGAAGGTGGGTGATGGAGGTGTGAGGGGGAAGGTGGGAGATGGGGGTGTGAGGGGGAAGGTGGGAGATGGAGGTGTGAGGGGAAGGTGGGAGATGGGGGTGTGAGGGGGAAGGTGCGAAATGGGGTTGTGAGGGGGAAGGTGGGTGATGAGGGTGTGAGGGGGAAGGTGGGAGATGGGCGTGTGAGGGGGAAGGTGGGAGATGGGGGTGTGAGTGGGAAGGTGGGAGATGGGGGTGTGAGGGGGAAGGTGGGAGATGGGGGTGTGAGGGGGAAGGTGGGAGATGGGGGTGTGAGGGGGAAGGTGGGAGATGGGGGTGTGAGTGGGAAGGTGGGAGATGGGGGTGTGAGGGGGAAGGTAGGAGATGGGGGTGTGAGGAGGAAGGTGGGAGATGGGGGTGTGACGGGGAAGGTGGGAGATGGGGGTGTGAGGGGGAAGGTGGGCGATGGGGGTGTGAGGGGGAAGGTGGGCGATGCGGGTGTGAGGGGAAAGGTGGGGGATGGGGGTGTGAGGGGGAAGGTGGGAGATGGGGGTGTGAGGGGGAAGGTGGGTGATGGGGGTGTGAGGGGGAAGGTGGGCGATGGGGGTGTGAGGGGGAAGGTGGGTGATGGGGGTGTGAGGGGGAAGGTGGGTGATGGGGGTGTGAGGGGGAAGGTGGGCGATGGGGGTGTGAGGGGGAAGGTGGGTGATGGGGGTGTGAGGGGGAAGGTGGGCGATGGGGGTGTGAGGGGGAAGGTGGGTGATGGGGGTGTGAGGGGGAAGGTGGGCGATGGGCGTGTGAGGGGGAAGGTGGGCGATGGTGGTGTGAGGGGGAAGGTGGGCGATGGGGGTGTGAGGGGGAAGGTGGGTGATGGGGGTGTGAGGGGGAAGGTGGGAGATGGAGGTGTGACGGGGAAGGTGGGTGATGAGGGTGTGAGGTGGAAGGTGGGAGATGGGGGTGTGAGGGGGAAAGTGGGAGATGGGGGTGTGAGGGGGAAGGTGGGTGATGGGGGTGTGAATGGAAAGGTGGGCGATGGGGGTGTGAGGGGGAAGGTGGGAAATGGGGGTGTGAAGGGGAAGGTGGGCGATGGGGGTGTGAAGGGGAAGGTGGGCGATGGGGGTGTGAGGGGGAAGGTGGGTGATGGGGGTGTGAGGGGGAAGGTGGGTGATATGGATGTGAAGGGGAAGGTGGGCGATGGGGGTGTGAGGGGGAAGGTGGGTGATGGGGGTGTGAGGGGGAAGGTGGGCGATGGGGGTGTGAATGGAAAGGTGGGCGATGGGGGTGTGAGGGGGAAGGTGGGAAATGGGGGTGTGAAGGGGAAGGTGGGCGATGGGGGTGTGAGGGGGAAGGTGGGTGATATGGATGTGAAGGGGAAGGTGGGCGATGGGGGTGTGAGGGGGAAGGTGGGTGATGGGGGTGTGAGGGGGAAGGTGGGAGATGGGGGTGTGAGGGGGAAGGTGGGTGATATGGATGTGAAGGGGAAGGTGGGCGATGGGGGTGTGAGGGGGAAGGTGGGTGATGGGGGTGTGAGGGGGAAGGTGGGAGATGGGGGTGTGAGGGGGAAGGTGGGTGATGGGGTGTGAGGGGGAAGGTGGGTGATGGGGGTTTGAGCGGGAAGGTGGGAGATGGGGGTGTGAGGGGGAAGGTGGGAAATGGGGGTGTGAGGGGGAAGGTGGGTGATGGAGGTGTGAGGGTGAAGGTGGGAGATGGGGGTGTGAGGGGGAAGGTGGGAGATGGAGGTGTGAGGGGAAGGTGGGAGATGGGGTTGTGAGGGGGAAGGTGGGAAATGGGGGTGTGAGGGGGAAGGTGGGAAATGGGGGTGTGACGGGGAAGGTGGGTGATGGGGGTGTGAGGGGGAAGGTGGGAGATGGGTGTGAGGGGGAAGGTGGGAGATGGGGGTGTGAGGGGGAAGGTGGGCGATGGGGGTGTGAGGGGGAAGGTGGGTGATGGGGGTGTGAGGGGGAAGGTGGTTATGGGGGCGTGAGGGGGAAGGTGGGCGATGCGGGTGTGAGGGGGAAGGTGGGCGATGGGGGTGTGAGGGGGAAGGTGGGCGATGGGGGTGTGAGGGGGAAGGTGGGTGATGGGGGTGTGAGGGGGAAGGTGGGAGATGGGGGTGTGAGGGGGAAGGTGGGTGATGGGGGTGTGAGGGGGAAGGTGGGTGATGGGGGTGTGAGGGGGAAGGTGGTTATGGGGGCGTGAGGGGGAAGGTGGGTGATGCGGGTGTGAGGGGGAAGGTGGGCGATGGGGGTGTGAGGGGGAAGGTGGGCGATGGGGGTGTGAGGTGGAAGGTGGGTGATGGGGGTGTGAGGGGGAAGGTGGGCGATGGGGGTGTGAGGGGGAAGGTGGGTGATGGGGGTGTGAGGGGGAAGGTGGGAGATGGGGTGTGAGGGGGAAGGTGGGTGATGAGGGTGTGAGGGGGAAGGTGGGTAATGGGGGTGTGAGGGGGAAGGTGGGAGATGAGGGGTTAAGGGGGAAGGTGGGAGATGGGGGTTTGAGGGGGAAGGTGGGAGGGGGGTGTGAGGGGGATGGTGGGAGATGGGCGTGTGACGGGGAAGGTGGGTGATGAGGGTGTGAGGTGGAAGGTGGGAGATGGGGGTGTGAGGGGGAAGGTGAGAGATGGGGGTGTGAGGGGGAAGGTGGGTGATGGGGGTGTGAGGGGGAAAGTGGGAGATGGGGGTGTGAGGGGGAAGGTGGGTGATGAGTGTGTGAGGGGGAAGGTGGGCGATGGGGGTGTGAGGGGGAAGGTGGGTGATGAGGGTGTGAGGGGGAAGGTGGGTGATGGGGGTGTGAGGGGGAAGGTGGGCGATGGGGGTGTGAGGGGGAAGGTGCGTGATGGGGGTGTGAGGGGGAAGGTGGGAGATGGGGGTGTGAGGGGGAAGGTGGGTGATGGGGTGTGAGGGGGAAGGTGGGTGATGGGGGTGTGAGCGGGAAGGTGGGAGATGGGGGTGTGAGGGGGAAGGTGGGTGATGAGGGTGTAAGGGGGAAGGTGGGAGATGGGGGTGTGAGGGGGAAGGTGGGAGATGGGGGTGTGAGGGGGAAGGTGGGTGATGGGGGTGTGAGGGGGAAGGTGGGAGATGGGGGTGTGAGGTGGAAGGTGGGCGATGGGGGTGTGAGGGGGAAGGTGGGTGATGGGGGTGTGAGGGGGAAGGTGGGAGATGGGGGTGTGAGGGGGAAGGTGGGTGATGGGGGTGTGAGGGGGAAGGTGGGTGATGGGGGTGTGAGGGGGAAGGTGGGTGATGGGGGTGTGAGGGGGAAGGTGGGAGATGGGGGTGTGAGGGGGAAGGTGGGCGATGGGGGTGTGAGGGGGAAGGTGGGCGATGGGGGTGTGAGGGGGAAGGTGGGAGATGGGGGTGTGAGGGGGAAGGTGGGTGATGGGGTGTGAGGGGGAAGTTGGGAGATGGGGGTGTGAGGGGGAAGGTGGGAGATGGGGGTGTGAGGGGGAAGGCGGGAAATGGGGGTGTGAGGGGGAAGGTGGGAGATGGGGGTGTGAGGGGGAAGGTGGGTGATTTGAGGTGTGAGGGGGAAGGTGGGAGATGGGGGTGTGAGGGGGAAGATGGGAGATGGAGGTGTGACGGGGAAGGTGGGTAATGGGGGTGTGAGGGGGAAGGTGGGCGATGGGGGTGTGAAGCGAAAGGTGGGCGATGGGAGTGTGAGGGGGAAGGTGGGAAATGGGGGTGTGAAGGGGAAGGTGGGCGATGGGGGTGTGAGGGGGAAGGTGGGTGATGGGGATGTGAAGGGGAAGGTGGGTGATGGGGGTGTGAGGGGGAAGGTGGGCGATGGGGATGTGAAGGGGAAGGTGGGTGATGGGGGTGTGAGGGGGAAGGTGGGTGATGGGGGTGTGAGGGGGAAGGTGGGAGATGGGGGTGTGAGGGGGAAGGTGGGTGATGGGGTGTGAGGGGGA
Source organism: Pristiophorus japonicus (assembly GCF_044704955.1). Taxonomy (NCBI): domain Eukaryota; kingdom Metazoa; phylum Chordata; class Chondrichthyes; family Pristiophoridae; genus Pristiophorus; species Pristiophorus japonicus. The sequence goes on from NC_091984.1 coordinate 172,343,475, forward strand.
AGGTGGGTGATGGGGGTTTGAGCGGGAAGGTGGGAGATGGGGGTGTGAGGGGGAAGGTGGGAAATGGGGGTGTGAGGGGGAAGGTGGGAGATGGGGGTGTGAGGGGGAAGGTGGGAAATGGGGGTGTGAGGGGGAAGGTGGGAGATGGGGGTGTGAGGGGGAAGGTGGGAAATGGGGGTGTGAGGGGGAAGGTGGGTGATGGGGGTGTGAGGGGGAAGGTGGGAAATGGGGGTGTGAGGGGGAAGGTGGGTGATGGGGGTGTGAGGGGGAAGGTGGGAGATGGGGGTGTGAGGGGGAAGGTGGGAGATGGGGGTGTGAGGGGGAAGGTGGGAAATGGGGGTGTGAGGGGGAAGGTGGGTGATGGGGGTGTGAGGGGGAAGGTGGGAGATGGGGGTGTGAGGGGGAAGGTGGGAGATGGGGGTGTGAGGGGGAAGGTGGGAAATGGGGGTGTGAGGGGGAAGGTGGGTGATGGGGGTTTGAGCGGGAAGGTGGGAGATGGGGGTGTGAGGGGGAAGGTGGGAGATGGGGGTGTGAGGGGGAAGGTGCGAAATGGGGTTGTGAGGGGGAAGGTGGGTGATGGGGTGTGAGGGGGAAGGTGGGTGATAGAGGTGTGAAGGGGAAGGTGGGTGATAGAGGTGTGAGGGGGAAGGTGGGAGATGGGGTGTGAGGGGGAAGGTGGGTGATAGAGGTGTGAAGGGGAAGGTGGGTGATAGAGGTGTGAGGGGGAAGGTGGGAGATGGGGGTGTGAGGGGGAAGGTGGGTGATGGGGTGTGAGGGGGAAGGTGGGTGATAGAGGTGTGAAGGGGAAGGTGGGTGATAGAGGTGTGAGGGGGAAGGTGGGAGATGGGGTGTGAGGGGGAAGGTGGGTGATAGAGTTGTGAGGGGGAAGGTGGGAGATGGGGGTGTGACTGGGAAGGTGGGTGATGGGGGGGTGACGGGGAAGGTGGGAGATGGGGGTGTGAGGGGGAAGGTGGGTGATAGAGTTGTGAGGGGGAAGGTGGGAGATGGGGGTGTGAGGGGGAAGGTGGGAAATGGGGGGGTGACGGGGAAGGTGGGTGATAGAGTTGTGAGGGGGAAGGTGGGAGATGGGGGTGTGAGGGGGAAGGTGGGAAATGGGGGGGTGACGGGGAAGGTGGGAGATGGGGGTGTGAGGGGGAAGGTGGGTGATAGAGTTGTGAGGGGGAAGGTGGGAAATGGGGGTGTGACTGGGAAGGTGGGTGATGGGGGTGTGATGGGGAAGGTGGGAGATGGGTGTGAGGGGGAAGGTGGGAGATGGGGGTGTGAGGGGGAAGGTGGGAGATGGAGGTGTGAGGGGGAAGGTGGGAGATGGGGGTGTGAGGGGGAAGGTGGGCGATGGGGGTGTGAGGGGGAAGGTGGGCGATGGGGGTGTGAGGGGGAAGGTGGGAGATGGGGATGTGAGGGGGAAGGTGGGCGATGGGGGTGTGAGGGGGAAGGTGGGCGATGGGGGTGTGAGGGGGAAGGTGGGAGATGGGGGTGTGAGGGGGAAGGTGGGTGATGGGGTGTGAGGGGGAAGGTGGGAGATGGGGGTGTGAGGGGGAAGGTGGGAGATGGGGGTGTGAGGGGGAAGGCGGGAAATGGGGGTGTGAGGGGGAAGTTGGGTGATTCCTGTGCAGCAGCAGTGAATTTAAAATATGTTATCGGACACTCTGATATCCACCGCCGTAAAAATGGTGGCGGGCGCATACGTTTTAGTGACCTGTTCCCCATATTTAAGTCTTTAACCCGCCGCTCCCCAACCCTCTCCCACCAGTTGTGCGGGGGGGTTAACACTGAGGCCTATTTGTCTCTGTAGACATCAGTCTTGGGCAGTTTGAGTCTCGAACAGTCAAAGAGAGTTCTCGCGTTCTAAGGTTAGTGCCATATACTACAGGGACCTCCAACTTGTAAGTGAGGTTAGCCCATATTGGGGCAGTGTCATTTATATATTACCTATACTTATATACGCAGAGATAGGAAATTGGTTGAATCTCACTGTGAAAACTGTATTGTTTTAATTCCTATATTTCATGTTGGTTTATAATTGATGAGGTCTTGTTGGAGTGCTGTTCAATCTGCTTTCTGTAAGGATGGAAGATCGTATGAAAGGGTGTTTGCAACATCATGACATCTGATACACGCAAGGGTCCTTATTGTTCAGTGTAATATAGCGCCACCTAGTGGACTACTGCTCCTACTGTGGTAATGCAGCCATTGCTGTAAATACAATAAAAGCATCATGTGACAAGGTCACCTGACAAGTTCCTGTAAAGCCATCTTGTAGTCTGTGTGTTTGTGATGTTGTAAAGAAGACATCACATGGGGTACCTGGGATATGCTATCATTGAACTGGATAGTGGGCAGTAAGGGTGCTCTCTAGATCACAGGGCATGGGGCTGACTTACGAGAGCGACTGGAGACGCTGAACCTGAGAGAATATTAAGTGTGGACCCAAAAATGTGTAACAAGGATTCTGGACTTTACTGCAGGGAAGGGGAGGGTGGAGGGGTGGGTAATAATTCAGGAAGGGCTTTCGCTTGGCTGCCTTTTATAACCAAAGTGAACAATCCAGGGTTTTATTTCACTAGTTTTGACGCTTGCTAGAAGTCTGGAAATTAGTTTCAAGATGAGTTGTTCAGTGATGCTGTTATTGGACATTGCAAAGCATCAACCGAGGCAGCATGTTCTTACTGCACAAGAGAGTCCAAGCCAGCTGTCCAGTGTATTTCTATTCCAGCTATTTGGCATCATGCACCGACCTTTACTTTGTATTTAAATTGATTTACGAGAATTTACAATGATTTCCATGTTGGGTTACGTGGTACATTTTGCCCATATAATATTTATGGGCTGTCAATGATGCCTTAGGTACATTGGCACAGTTACGAATACTTGGGCAATGTTGAATGCTTCATAGAATGAGATCGTTTGCTGGAAGTGACTTTGAGAAGCATGCTCAGGGAGTCAATTAATTTTGGTTGAATTTAGCCTGCCCAGTAATGATAGAAAGAAGGCTGTTCAATTTGTGTGGGTTAGTGTAACTGTTCAATGGGGGAATAGGTAATTTGAGATAGGGGTGGTGCTCCAGACTCTCACAGGTCTGCTTGAGATCTGAATAAGTTCTCTAGTTCTGTGCTTTGATCTCCTGCAGTTCCCACAAAAGAATCGTTCAGTCAATTATTGATAAAAAAGGCTTTCATGAAGATGATGTTGTTCATAGAAACTGCCCAATCCCACTCCTATCATTTGATTTCTGTGTAAGCTTAACCTGAAAATAAATCTGACCAAGTAATTTTAGCCAGTATGCATTAGTCTGTTGGTGTGCCATTTTCCACCTTTCGGAAGAGACAGAAGAATGTGATATGCATCCCATGTAATTTCCAATGAACAATATTCTGTGATTAAAGTTCAACTGTTTAAACAGGGTATGCTAATCCATTCATGGCACGTGTAAGGATAAAGGTTTGAGTTTGTAGGAGACTCGGTGTGTTTATGGAGACTGCCTTTACGCCACAAAGTGTTAAAGAAAAGAGCAAGCTAAAACAGCAATTATTACCACACAAAAACCTACAGCGATGCTGAGGAGGCCAAAACTAAATTGATAAATTGATGTTTCCAATTAAAATTTCCATTGTTACAGAAAATTCTCCTGGAATTCTTCTGTATCAAGAAGATAAAAGACTGCTGCCCGAAGTTAGATTTGGACTCTGGAATGAGACCTGAATGCTTGCTGCTTCGAACAATTATGATTGTATCCTGAAGGTCTGGAACATCAGAACACCCAGCTACCCTGACAATAAGCTGTGAGAAGGCTGTGTCAATGCTACAACTTAAGGGTGGGAGACAGGAACAGCTCCTTGACACAATTCTTATTGCACGAAACCTAGAGCAATGCTGCAGAAGCCAGGAAGAAAATTAGAATTGATAAATAGATGCATCGGATACAAATATCATTTGACTTCCAGTGGATGCGGAAAGAGAGAACAGACAACATAAATCACTGCTTGTCACACTGCTTGTGACACAATGTTTGTTGCCATGCTGGGGAGGCAAGCCATCTGATGAGAAGTGGCACGTATCCATTGTACCAGCTGTATCTAAATGTTCTCTGTGAATGATTTTGTTTCAAAAAAGACAAAATGCTTTAGGTTGAGTTAGCCTGCCCAGTAATGATAGAAAGAAGGCTGTTCAATTTGTGTGGGTTAGTGTAACTGTTCAATGGGAGAATAGGTACTGTGAGATAGGGTGGGTTGGTGGTGTTACTTGAGTATCCAAAGCAAATCTCACACCATGCAAAGGGGTACGATTTCTGCATATGTGCTGGGATGACCTGTTGACCTGTAACTTCAAATATGGACAAAATCTGGGAGAAAATGAGCGGCTGAGGATGGTTAATTGTATTAGGAAAATGATTTGAGGGTCATTCTCTCCCCCGCTGGCTGATGGCATTCTTGTGACCACTGGGCATAGTGTTGATACTTTACAGCACGGTGACAGATTTGCTGCGAAGTGGCAAGTATCCATTGTACCAGCCGTACCTAAATGTTGTCTGTGAATTATTTTGTTTCAAAAAAGACAAAACACGTCCGTCAGAACTGGGATTCCAGCCGGAACAGCGACCACATTTTACCAGCATTTGTGGAGCCTAGACTGCATTCCTTGCATTTCCTGCCTGAGACCACTCATCCATCCTGACAAATTTGTTCCACAATCACTCGCTGCCAAACTGGTAGTGGCCAACAGCACAAGAATATAAAAACGGGCCAAGGACAAGAAAAGGCCACTCGGGGCATCAAGCTCATCCCTTTATTATCGCAGCTCACCAGTCTCGCATCGAACGTCTGACCACTTTGATTCCACCACCTCATCTTGCAGGTTACTCCAAATATTTATCACCCTTTGAGTGACGATTTTTTTTTCAAAAATCTTTTTAAAATTCACTTTCCACTCATTGAAATGTATGTCCTCTACTGGCTTTATCCCTGATAAAATGCAACATCCCCACCAACACCTGGGAGTCCCTGGCCAAAGACCGCCCTAAGTGGAGGAAGTGCATCTGGGAGGGCGCTGAGCACCTCGAGTCTCGTCGCCGAGAGCATGCAGAAATCAAGCACAGGCAGCGGAAAGAGCGTGCAGCAAACCAGTCCGACCCACCCCTTCCCTCAACGACTATCTGCCCCACCTGTGACAGGGACTGTAGCTCTCGTATTGGACAGTTCAGCCACCTAAGGATTCATTTTAAGAGTGGAAGCAAGTCTTCCTCGATTCCGAGGGACTGCCTATGATGATGATTAAAGTAATATTCTGGGTTCACCTTATCAATGCCATTTCATATTTTACTAGTCCATCTTCTCTAGCGTTGTGCAAAGGGAGTCAAGACCAAGTGTAGCCTTCAGGTGAAGAGGAGTTAGAGAGAAGGGCCAGGACTTTAGATTTTAAGCTTCTGTTATCCTGAATCCGAGCTCGTCCCTTGACATTTTGCATCGTTCTTGTTGCTCCTCTCAAACCTCTTTTCAATCCAAGTATGTACTTTTGAAGTATGGGAACCAGAATTGCACATGAAACCATGTAAGCCTCAGTAAAACTCCTGCAAGCCACTACACAGCATTACATAGAATCTACTGCACACAAACAGGCCATTCGACTCAACTGGTCCATGCTGCATTTATGCTCCACATGAGCCTCTACCCGCCCCAGGTCCTTGAACCCTAGCAATGTAACCCTCTATTCCTTTCCACTCATGTGCTTATCCAGCTTCCCTTTGAATGCATTGATACTATTTGCCTCAACCACTCCCTGTAGTAGCGAGTTCCACATTCTCACACTCTTTGAGTAAAGAAGTTTTTTCTGAATTCCTATTGGATTTATTGGTGACGATCTTATATTTAGGGCCCCTAGTTTTATACAGGTTGAGCGTCCGCAATCCGGAATTCCAAAATTCGGAATGTTCCGGAATCCGGACACCGGAAACCGGAAAATGTTCCGAAATCCAGACTTCCCCGCCTCGGCGGCCCGACCTCACCCCAGCCAGGTTCGGGTATATCCGGATTTTCAGAACGTCAGAAAGGGTGGTGCGGGGGGGGTCCCTGCCAAGGAGCTGTTCAGACCGGCCGGCCCTGTTGCGGAGGAGGTGTTCGGGTGGGCCGGCGAGGAGGACCCCGAGGTAAGGGCAGTGGCGCCGGCTCCAGATTCTGGAACATTTTATGGATTCCGGATGGCCCTGCCACCGATCAGCCCGGAGTCCGGATTCTGGAACATTCTGGATTCCGGAACTCCGGATTCTTGACGCTGCACCTGTACTCAGTATAACCTCTGCCGAATTACACTCAGTATAACCTCTGCAGACCTATATTGCATACAATTGTATCAAAATAATTGGACGGTGACCCTATCCTTTCCTCCCGAATGAACATATCTAGAAGATAAAGAATGTTATTGAATTATTTCCCCTTTGTCGTCAACTATTTCATCACTTTCAACTCTCAAAGTCCTAACTTCCTCCCTAACTACTCTTACTATAGTGGCAGACGGTGGACAGTGGTGTTCCACAAGGATCAGTGCTGGGACCACTGTTCACAATTTACATTAACGATTTAGACTTTGGAATCAAGAACACAATTTCTAAATTTGCAGATGGTACCAAATTGGCGGGTGAGGGGGGAGGGGGGGAGCGTGGGGAGATAGTCAATACTGAGGAGGACTGCAACAAATTACAGGAGGACATTAATAAACTCGCAGCATGGGCACAGCATTGACAAATGAAGTTCAACACAGGTAAATGTGAGGTATTGCATTTTGGTAGGAAGAATAGGGAGATCACTTATTACTTGGAGGGTGCGAGTCTAAGTTGGGTAGAGGAACAAAGGGATTTCGGAGTACAAATACACCAATCGCTAAAAGTTGTGACACAGGTTAGTAAGGCCGTAAAAAAGCAAACCAAGCACTAGGGTTTATTTCTAGAGGTATAGAACTGAAAAGTAGGGAAGTTATGCTAAACCTGTATCGAACCTTGGTTAGGCCACACTTAGAGTACTGCGTACAGTTCTGGTTTCATCTTATAAAAAGGATACAGAGGCACTGGAGAGGGCGCAGAGAAGAGTTACAAGGATGATACCAGAAATGCGAGGCTATACATATTAGGAAAGGATGAACAGGCTGGGTCTCTTTTCTTTTGAATAAAGACTGAGGGGTGACCTAATAGAGATCTTTAAAATTATGAAAAGTTTTGATAGAGTGGGTACAGAGAGAATGTTTCCACTTGTGGGGAAGAGCGTAACTGTAGACCATCAATATAAGATAGTCACCAAGAAATCCAATAGGGAATCCAGAAGAAACTTCTTTCCCCAAAGAGTGGTGAGAATGTGGAATTCACTACCACAGGGAGTGGTTGAAGCCAATAGTGATAGGGCCGGATTTTCGGTTTTCGGGATTTTTCGGCATAAACGGTAGCGATACGTGAAACTTACCGTTTTTGCTGCGCTACCGTTTTTAGCCCGAACTTTCGGCCTTTAAGAGAGGCGTTGCACATCCATTAGCAGGGCAAACTGCGAGTTTCGGCAACTTTAGTTTGGGGCCAGGGGAACTGCGAGAGAGGCCTTGGGAGGCGGGAAAAATTCAAAAAAACATTCCAAAAACATTTATAAGACCCTTATCTATCTAATCGCTGCAAAAAAATTAAAAAATAACTTACCATTTTTGCAGGTTTTTGTACTTACCACTGCTGGCAGGGCTGCACTGGCAGCTTTGACCTGTCGCTATTCTAGGTGCGGCGTATTGGTCGGGAGAGAGACGAAACTCGGTCGCAAACGCAATCCGCGTCGTCGCACGCCGGCGCATCTCTCCCCGGTGGTACCTGGAAGTGGCGTCACCGCAAACAGGTACCCGAGGATCCCGCCCGGGTTTTGCGACCGCGCTTTCGCCGCGGAGGGTCAAATCGCGGCAAAAACCCGGTGCATTTAAGAGGAGGCTAGGCAAGCATATAATGGAGAAGGGAATACATGTTATGCTGATAGAATTAGATCAGGAAAGACGGGAGGAGACTCGAATGGAGCATAAATGCCGACATGGGCTGGTTGGGTCGAATGGCCTGTTTCTGTGCCTTATATCCGATGTAATCCGATGTAATCCTAGGTAACTGTATCCAAATAAACACACAATTGATGTGATAGTAAACAGTTGCTTTTATTTCCAGGCGCTCTAGAATATGGTGAAACATGCTATATAAATACAAGTTCTTTCTTAATACTCCACCAAAGAGTTCGAGTGGAGTGTAACTGCTATAATGTGCTTACTCCCATCAAGGCTCCATCTAGTGTTCAGTTAGTAGTATTCAAGTATTAAAGCGATCACTTTCCCCCTCGGAATTACAAGGTGAAAATAATCAACTCAAAGACTGAGTCTGGTTAATAACTAAACAACATTAAGTAAAGTTATTCATTAACTACATATTACAATAAGGTAATGAGAAAAATAAACATAGCACTAACCCGGCAGTACACGAGAAAGATGGGTTATGCCCACAACACAGTGCTTTCTCAGAAAAAGGGCACCACAGTCAAAGAATGGGAATTCTTCCACACAAAGGCTTCTGAATTCTGCTCTGTTACTCAGGGAATGACTTCCACTGTTAATTCTGACATTAACATTTTGCCAGTAAAGAAGGCACCAGAGCCAAGCGAATCAGGCACCAACACGGAAAAGTTGCCAGAGTCGATGCCTTTGTGGACTGAGCCTTTCAGGTTGCAATGGCCACGTACTGTTAATCCTTACCTTAGCAAAGATTGGTGTATTCTGGTCCCTTTCTAGGGGCATGGGTTCAAATCCCACTTCTGACATTAACTTTTTATCCACGTAAATGCAGCCAGTGTCAAAAAGCCTGCTCAGCTGGCCTTCAATTTACAAATGACCTAATCCAACAGGTCTGAGATTCTTGCTGCCTGTGTGGATGAGGGAAAAGCCTGCAGGATGGATGAGCAGGCAGACCATTCAAGTGGGGGGAGTGAAAGGGAAGTAGTTGTGGTAGGGGACAGTGTAGTCAGAGGGATAGATACTGTCCTCTGCAGCCGTGACAGGGAGTACCGAGGGCTGTGTTGCCTGCCTGATTCCAGGGTTAAAGACATCTCCTCGTGCTGGAGAAGAATTGGAGTGGGATGGGGAGGATCCATTTGTCGTGGTCCACGTAGATACCAACGACATAGGTAGAACTAGGAATGAGATTCTGCTGAAAGAGTTTGAGGAGTTGGGGTCCAAATTAAAAAGGAGAACCTCAAAGGTAATAATCTCTGGATTGTTACCTGAGCCACGTGCCAATTGGTATAAGGATAAGCAGATTAGAAGGTTAAATGCGTGGCTCAAAGAGTGGTGTGGGAGGGGTTTTGCTTCATGGGGCACTGACACCAGTACTGGGGAAAGAGGGAGCTGTTCCATTGGGGCGGGCTCCACTTGAACCGGACTGGAACCAGTGTCCTGGCAAATCAAATAACTAGGGCAGTAGACAGGACTTTAGGCTAATGAGGGGGTGAGGTGGCAGGATTCAGGAAAGAGTCAATTTAAAAACAGCAAGAGAAATGTCAAGGCTCTAGAGCAGTGTGGGTCAGGAAGGGACAGAGAGAGTAACAAAGTGCATCAGTGACGAAGGTGACATCAGGGAAAAGTAGAAACAAGTCAAAGCTAAAGGCACTATATCTGAATGCACGTAGCATTTGCAATAAAATAGATGAAATAATAGCGCAGATAAAAATGAATAGGTTTGATCTAATAGCCATTACGGAGATGTGGTTGCAAAGTGACCAAGGTTGGGAACTAAATATTCCAGGATACTTAACTTTTAGAAGAGATAGACAAAATGGAAAAGGAGGAGGGGTAACCCTGATAATAAAGGATGGGATAAAGACAGTAGAGAGAAAGGATCTTGGCTCGGAAAATCAAGAAGTAGAATCAGATTGGGTGGAGCTAAGAAACAGCAAGAGGCAGAAAAGATTGGTGGGAGTTGTTTACAGGCCCCCAAACAGTAACTGTAATGTAGGGCACAGTATGAATCAGGAAATTAGAGGTACATGTAATAAGGGTAATACAGTAATCATGGGGGACTTTAATCTACATATAGACTGGGCAAACCAAATTTGCAGTAATAGTATGAGGACGAATTCATGGAATGCATTCGATAGTTTTCTAGATCAGTATCTGGAGGAACCAACTAGAGAACAGACTATTTTAGATCTAGTATTGTGCAATGAGAAAGGGTTAATTAACAACCTTGTAATAAAGGGGCCTTTAGGGAAGAATGACCATAATATGATAGAATTTTACATTAATTTTGAAAGTGATTTCGTTAAATCCGAAATTAGTCTTAAATCTGAACAAAGCAAACTGCGTAGGTATGACATTGGTGAAAGTATATTGGGAAACTACATTAAAAGGTATGATGGTAGACAAGCAATGGCTAGCATTTAAAGAATTAATATTTAATTTATAACAAATATACATTCCTTTAAGGCACAAAAACCCTGCAGGAAAAGAGGTCCAACAAGAGAAGTTAAAGATAGTATTAGATCAAAGGAAGAGGCTTATAATATTGCCAAAAAGAGCAGTAAGCCTGAGGATTGGGAGGATTATAGAATTCAGCAAAGGAGGACCAAGAAATTGATAAAGAAAGGGAAAATAGAATATGAGAGTAAACTGGTGAGAGATATAAAAACAGACTGTAAAAGCTTCTATAAGTATATAAAAAGGAAAAGATTAGCAAAAGAAAATGTGGCTCCCCCACAGGCTGAGACAGGAGAAATTATAATGGGGAATAAGGAAATGGCAGAGAAATTAAACACATATTTTGTATCTGTCTTCACGAAAAACCTCCCAGAAATAGTGGAGTACCAAGGGTCTAGCGAGAATGAGGAACTGAAATAAATTAGTATTCGTAAAAATATAGTACTGAAGAAATTAATGGGCCTGAAAGCCGATAAATCCCCTGGACCTGATGGCCTACATCCTAGGGTTTTGAAAGAGGTGGCTATAGAGATAGTGGATGCATTGATTGTCATCTTTCAAAATTCCATAGATTCTAGAACGGTTCCCACAGATTGGAATGTAGCAAATGTAACCCCACTATTTAAGAAAGGAGTGAGAGAGAAAATGGGGAACTACAGACCAGTTATCCTGACATCAGTAGTAGGGAAGATGCTAGAATCTACTATTAACCATGCAATAATCACTCTTTCTTAGACGATCCTTTACTATGTGATCATCTGTTAATCCTGTCACATTACACAGCACCAGATCTAAGATAGCCTGCTTCTTGGTTGGTTTCACAATGTACTGTTCAAGGAAACTATCCTGGATACACTTTATGAACTCTTCCTCAAGGCTACCCTGGCCAATTTCATTTGTCCAATCAATATGAAGGTAAAAATCGCCCATGATTATTGCTGTTCCTTTTTTACAAGCTTCTATTATTTCTTGATTTATACTCTGTCCAATAGTGTAGCTGCTGTTAGGGGGTATATAGACTATGCCCACCAGCGACTTTTTCCCCTTATTATTCCTTCTCTCCACCCAAACTGATTCAACATCTTGATCTTCTGAGCCAATATCATTTCTCCCTAACACACTGATCCCATCCTTTATTAACAGAGCTACCCCACCTCCTTTTGCTTTCTGTATATCCTTCCGAATTGTCAAATACCCCTGAATATTTAGTTCCCAGCCTTGGTCACCTTGCAACCACATCTCTGTAATAGCTATCAGATCATACCCATTTGTATCTATTTGTGCCGTCAGCTCATCTATCTTGTTATGAATGCTGTGTGCATTCAGATAAAGAGCTTTTAATTTTGTCTTTTTACTATTTTTTCCTGCATTGACCCCACTTTTTGATACATTCTTATTTTTATACATTGTGCCCCTTCCTGTCACGCTGGTTATCATTTTCCCCAGTGCCACCCTGCTCTATTGCCTTCTCCTTTCTCCTTGACTTTTTCAATTTCCACTCACCTGAATCCTCCCCCCCAACTATTTACTTTAAAGTCCTCTCTACAGCCCGAGTTATTCGATTCGCCAGGACACTCGTTCCAGCATGTCCCAATGGAACAGCTCCCTCTTGCCCCAGTACTCTGCCAGTGCGCCAGGAATTGAAACCCATGTCTCCCACACCAGTCTTACAGCCCCACGTTCATCTCTCTGATTTTATTTACCCTTTGCAAATTTGCTCATGGCTCAGGTAGTAATCCAGAAATTATTACCTTTGTGGTTCTGCTTTTTAATTTGGCCCCTAGCTGTTCATAATCCCTCAGCAGAACCTCTTTCTTTGTTCTATCTATGTCGTTGGTACCCACGTGGACCATAACAAAGGATCTTCCCCCTCCCACTCCAAGTTCCTCTCCAGGCCAGAGGAGATGTCCTTAACCCTGGCACCGGGCAGGCAACACAGCCTTCGGGACTCACGCTCTTGGCTGCAGAGAACAGTATTTATCCCCCTAACTATACTGCCCCCTACCACTACATGGTTTATTTTTACTCCCCCGCCTGAATGGCCGCCTGTACCACGGCGCTGTGGTCAGTTTGCTCATCCTCCCTGCAGTCCCTGCCCTCGTCCACACGAGCCTGTTGGACAAGAGCAAGGGCTGAGGCTCCTCCATCACTACGTCCTGGGTCCCCATACCTGCCTCACTCGTAGTCACACCCTCCTGTCACTGACCACGGACCAAATTTGAATTATTTAACCTAAGAGGTGAGGCTGCCTCCTGGAACACAGCGTACAGGTAACTCTCCCCCTCCCTGATGTGTCGTAGTGTCTGCAGCTCGGATTTCAGCTCATCAACTTGGAGCCAAAGTTCCTTGAGCTGCAAACACTTATTGCAGATGTGGTCACCGTGGATCAGAGTGGGGTCCACCAGCTCCCACATGCTACAGCAATAACACATCACCTCCCGTGCGTTCTCTAATGTATTTTGTTTAATTCATTAAGTTTTGAAGTTTTGAATGCTTAGTTTTTTTAATCCCAGCTCTTAATTTAAAGCACTGCCCAGGAAAAAGAGAGAAATACTGACCAACCAATCACTTCCCTGCTTTCCTGTGAGGTCACACTTTGATTCTTTTTACTTCTTACCCTCCCAGGTCCGTTGTTGCTGGTTAGGCTTCGGGCTCACTCCATTTATCTCCCGACGGGCTGGTGTGTTCTCGCGCTGGTTGAACTACTAAAAGAATAATAGGATTGGGCAGAGTTAACACGGATTTATGAAAGGGAAATCATGTTTGACAAATCTGGTTGAGTTTTTTAAGGTTGTAACTAACAGAATAGATAAGGGGGAATCAGTGGATGTGGTGTATTTATATTTTCAAAGCATTCAATAAGGTGCCACAGAAGAGGTCATTGAGCAATATTAGGGCTCATGTGATTATATACTAGCATGGATTGAGCATTGGTTAACGGACAGAAAACAGAGAGTAGGAATAAATGGGTCGTTTTCAGGTTGGCAGGCTGTAACTAGTGGGGTGCTGTTTGGGCCTCAGCTATTCACAATATACATCAATGATTTGGATGAGGGGACCAAATGTAATATATCTAAGTTTGCTGATGATACAAAGTTAGGAAGATGCAAAGAGACTTCAAGGAGATATAGACAGACCAAGTGAGTGGGCTAGAACATGGCAAATGGAATACAATGTGAAGGAATGTGAAATTATCCACCTTGGTAGGAAAAATAGAAAAGCAGAGTATTTTTTAAATGGTGAGAGATTGGGAAATGTTGGTGTTCAGAGGGACCTGGGTGTCCTTGTACACGAATCACTGAAAGTTAACATGCAGGTACAGCAAGCAATTAAGAAAGCAAATGGCATATTGGCCTTTATTACAAGAGGATTTGAGTATAAGAGGAAGACTTCACTGCAATTATATAGGGCCCTGGTGAGACCGCACCTGGAGTATTGTGTACAGTTTTGGTCTCCTTACCTAAGGAAGGATATACTTGCCATTGAGGGAGTGCAACGAAGGTTCACCAGACTGATTCCTGGGATGGGAGGATTGTCCTATGAGGAGAGATTGAGCAGACTAGGCCTATATTCTCTAGAGTTTAGAAGCATGAGAGGGGATCTCATTGAAACATACACAATTCTTACAGGGTTTGACAGGATAGATGCAGGGAGGATGTTTCCCCTGGCTGGGGAATCTAGAACCAGGGGTCACAGTCTCAGAATAAGGGGTCAGACATTTCTAACTGAGATGAGGAGAAATTGATTCACACAGAGAGTGGTGCACTTCTGGAATTCTCTATCCCAGAGGGCTGAGGAGGCTCAGTCTTTGAGTATATTCAAGAAAGAGATCGATAGATTTTTGGATATTAAGGGAATCAAGGGATATGGGGATAGTGCAGGAAAGAGGAGTTGAGATACAACAGGGATGGCCAAACCATAGCTCTCGAGCTGCATGCGGCTCTTCAGAGATCTGTATGCGGCTCCTGAAATCTTTCAATACGTCCGGCGTGTGATCGGTCCAACTCACACCCTCCCCGACCCGACCGGACCCGACCTGCCCCAACTCTCGTGCTCCCCAACCTGACCCGATGTGACCTGACTCACACCCTCCCCGACCCGACCGGACCCGACCTGCCCCAACTCTCGTGCTCCCCAACCTGACCCGATGTGACCTGACTCACACCCTCCCCGACCCGACCGGACCCGACCTGCCCCAACTCTCGTGCTCCCCAACCTGACCCGATGTGACCTGACTCACACCCTCCCCGACCCGACTGGACCCGACCTGCCCCAACTCTCGTGCTCCCCAACCTGACCCGATGTGACCTGACTCACACCCTCCCCGACCCGACCGGACCCGACCTGCCCCAACTCTCGTGCTCCCCAACCTGACCCGATGTGACCTGACTCACACCCTCCCCGACCCGACTGGACCCGACCTGCCCCAACTCTCGTGCTCCCCAACCTGACCCGATGTGACCTGACTCACACGTTCCCCGACCCGACCCAATCTGCCCCGACTCTCGCCCTCCCCGACCCGACCCGATCTGCCCCGACTCCCGTGCTCCCCGACGTGACCTGACTCACACGCTCCCTGACCCGACCCGACGTGACCTGACTCACACGCTCCCCGACCCGACCCGATCTGCCCCGACTCTCGTGCTCCCCGATGTGACCTGACTCACACGCTCCCTGACCCGACCCAATCTGCCCCGACTCTTGCCCTCCCCGACCCGACCCGATCTACCCCGACTCTCGCCCTCCCTGACCCGATCTGCCCCGACTCTCGTGCTCCCCGACGTGACCTGACTCACACGCTCCCCGACCCAACCCGATCTGCCCCGACTCTCGCCCTCCCCGACCCGACCCGACCCGATCTGCCCCGACTATCGCGCTCCCTGACCCCTGACCCGACCTGACCTGACCTGACTCATGTATTGATTTGGCCTTGGTCACGAGGGTGCCGGATTCTGGAAGTTGGATTTTCTTACCCCATCTAACAATGGAAGGCAAATGCAAACGGAAATGAAAATATACCAAAGAAAATCATGGTTTGCAACAGGAGTGGGAGAATTAGTACTTTTTAGTAGAACGTAAGGCCATGTGTCTTCTTTGCCAGATGTGTATCTCTCAGTTCAAATCTTCAAACATGCAGCATCATTTCGCTTTCAGCCATGCACATTTGGATCAAGAATTCCCACAAGGTTCTGAACTCCGCACTTTAAAACTAAAACGTTGAAACAACAAACAGATGTACAAGCCCAGGTCCTCAACAGATTTACCAAACAATCTCAGATGCTGACATTAGCCTCCGATTATGTGGCCTGGCACATAGCCCGTGCGACAAAGCCCTACTCTGAAGGCGAGTTTATAAAAAGGTGCCTCACTGATGTGATTTTAATCCTGGCACCAGAGAACGAGAATCTACAGAAGACAATGTCTGGCCTGCAGCTCACACCACACAATAGGACGCAGAATCTCCGACTTGAATAATGACCTTGAATCGTAACTACAATCACACCTTCATCAGCACGAGTATTTGAGCATTACTTTGGATGAATCGTGTGATCTACAAGATAAACCTCAGTTATCAGTAATTGTCCGCACCGTGTCTGACGACTGTGTTGTAAGGGAAGAACTGCTCGATATCATGTCACCCATGGACGAGATATAAAAGAGGCATTGGTGTCGGTAGTTGCAAAAACAACTTGCCTTTACAGAGCTCACTGCCATTGCGACAGACTGGGCTCTGTCCATGTGGGGACCTGTGAATGGATTAGTGGGGCTTTGTAAATCTGATGGGTGCTTTCCTGAATTTTGGACATTTCACTGCGTTATTCATGGTGAGCAACTGGTGCCTAACAATCTCAAATTAGATCACGTCATGAAACCTGTGTAAAACATTGTGAGTTACATTCGCACAAATGCACTCAATCACAGACAATTTCAAAACCTAATTAAAGACCTGGATGAAGACGGCTCCTCTGCCGATTTGTCACTTCACTGATTATTTTGATGGCTCTCGAGAGTTAAAATTATTCCCTGTGTTGTCGAGCTGCTGGAACCATTGTTTATGGAAGAGAAGCAGAGAATACACACCGAGCTTACAGATCCGGGGTGGGTTCTCAAGCTCAATTTTCCCCAATGCTGTTTTTTGGCGTATTTCAAGAGCTTTTTTAGCCCCGACTACTCAAAAAAAACTCGCAAGTTTCCCCATTCTAATTTTTGAAATTGGCGGCGCGCAGCTTGCCCTGTAGCTTCGGGGAGGGAGGGGTACGGGGGGGTGGAGCCTAATGTCTGCACCAAAAAAAGGATGCCCCCCCCACTTCTGCGCATGAGTGAAAAAAAAATGACGTTTTTTACATGACTGATATAGGCGCGCATGCCCAGTACAGCTCCCGGTCTGCATTCAGCCAATTTTAAAGAGCCAGTTGTGTGTGAGAACTTTAATTCTGAGTGGAAAAAAATCGGAGCTGCAATACAATATGCAACGCGGCTCAAGGATCAAGCATTTCTCACAGGACAAAGTGGAGGCCCTGGTTACTGTGATTGAGAGCAAATGGCAGGAGCTGGACACCAGCAGAGGCCAAATAAAAGTTTCACCAAAAGAAATGAAGAAACGTTGGAACCAAGTTGCAGATGATTGCAGAAGACCACCATGAGGTCTGGACACCAGTGTAAAAAGAAGTGGCAGAACCTTGTTCAAGTAGTTGGTGTAAGTACTATTTTCATTTGTTCACCGGAATTGCAATTGTAAATGTCCCACCCAGCAGAAAGACACCCTCTCTAAAAAGTTATAATTTCATCTTTGCAGAAGAAGGTGGCACATAATAAAAGGGAAAGAACTCGAACAGGAGGAGGCCCGGCAAATCTGCACCCACTGACACCCTTGGAAGAGAGAGTCGCTGCTTTGATGGGTCCTGCCTGGAGAAAAGCAACCACCACTGCACAAGCTGGGCCCACACTTGAGGGAGAGGGTATGTCCTTCAAATTCCACAATCTAGCTTTGCTAAAAGTTAAGTACTGCGCGGGCTAGCCATGCTTTGGTTTCTGGGGATGTCTTCGTCAGCTACGCTTCGGTTGATGCAATGTGCTATCATTCATCATGGTCGTTCAAATCAGCCTGTTGCCTGGCCTGCGATGTGTGAGCCACGTAACACAAAGTTTAGGCTTAAACCCAACTGTTAGTTTATTACACAAGAAACAACTAAAAATTACAGACTTCTTAGAGATTGATCAAAGACATACAACCGCCCATCCAGCCAGTTGCTGCTGTTGTTGATTGTAGGCTCGTGATTCCTTTGACCTGCTGTTCTGAGGTGTCTCTTCGATCTGTTGTTCCTCTCCTCTATTCCCTCCTTCTCATTCTGCTTCTGTTGTTCTGAGCTGTTGTTCTCAGCTCTTACATATATATCCATTTGATTACACACATCTCCTGCTGGGCTGCTTTTCAGTTAATGCATCTGGATGAGTCTTGATGGCTGTGATGATGGGTTTGGACTTGTTTGGATGGCCACAATTTGCACACGGAATCGACAGAGCAAAAGATAACTCCTTATCTTTTGTGCCCCGTTATCCAAAAATGCACACCTTGTGGGATCCTTTGTGGTCCTGGGTTTTCACAGGCTTGTAGTCTCCATGGGGAACTGGTTTTCCCCCCCGGCCATTTAATCCACGGGCTCCTATGCTTGATTGTATCAAACACTTTGTCTCGATGTTTAATCGGGTCTCGCTGACTGCAGAAATTGCATTAATCAGTTATGAGTCACCACCTGCCCCAGGCTGGCGCCCTTTATCCAGCCCACAAGTTTTCTTTTAAACCATCATGAAATGTGTAAACCTTACATCTGTTCTGTTATATTTTGAAGAACTTGAGGCCAACCCTGACAAGGCTGAAGCCAATACAGAAGAAGATTCAGGCGCGGGCGAGCCTGAAGAGAACATCTTCCAATCCCAACTTCCAGACCAGGGGTTGAGGGGGAGATGAAGGGGGAGGGGCAGGGGGAGGGGGAGGATGAAACCCCCACTGTCATACTCACTCTGGAGGAGATGCTGGTGCCACCCTATGAGGTGACAGCCCCTTTCCTGGCTAGTACGAGTGTTTCACAGAGCCCGAGGATGCAGGTCCCAGTGGGATGCAGCGAGCCACACCCAGGGTGAGGAGGGGAAGGAGAGCTCGACAGTGCTCTCCTGAGGTGCAGGATGTAACAGATGTGGTTCAGATGATGGCAATGAGTGCGGAGAGCACTGACCTTACGCGATCACTCCTGGACACCATCAGTGGGGTGGGTGACGAGGTAACGGGACTGTCAAGAGAAGTAACAGCACTCTCACGAGAAATGGGAACACTGTCGGTGAACATGTGGGAGGGAATGTCGCAGGTAGCTGATACACTGTCGGTGAACATGAGGGAGGGAATGTCGCAGGTAGCTGATACACTGTCGGGGCACATGAGGGAGGGAATGTCGGAGGTAGCTGCTGCAATAAGGGAACACGCAGCCATTGACTGAATCAACTGTCACTCCCACTCCAAACCACAGACCAGTCTCTGAAGATCCCAAAGCCAGGCCCTCCACATTACTGCCTGCTCCTCCCCCCCAACCCCCCATCAAGAAATGCGCATTCCCAAGATGCTCGATAGAGTAAGCTTGGTACCAACACGAGAAACACTGCGCCACCGCCTGCGGGCAGGAGTAGAGTCAACAAGACCAAGTGCAGCGGGTGGTCTTGGAATAAGGTGGAGGCAGCCGTTCTTTGTTGCTGCTGTTGTTGTTGTTGTTGTTGTTGTTATTATTGTTGTTACTGTTGTAACTGTTCTCAAATTAAAAGTTTTTGTAAGTGATGTAAATTTACTCGTTTAAAAGTTAGTAAGTGGTCTTAAAGTTTTTAAGTGATCTTAACTGAATCCTTTAAAGTTTGATACGAGAATATTTTTATTAAAGTTAAGTTAAGTACAAACAAGTGTTAAACTTTTGAATAAAATATATTTTAAATTATAACTGAATCATTTGCATTATTTGTTCCATTATTAACACAACTTTTTGAACTAAAGAAGAATAATTTCCATTATTTGTTCCATTAACACAACACAACATTACGGAACAGGTCCAAACAGTAAACATATCCATGTGGAATACTTACCGCTGAGCCTTCAGTAAGCAAAGCGTTCACGGTTGAGCTGCTGGTGCAAGGCTCGAGCAATCGTTAAAGGGGCACGACGGCCTGCTCTCCTCTGCTGTTGTGCTCGGGTTCAGGTAGTTGCATGGCTTCCTCATCCTCCTCCTCGTCATCTGCATCTTCCTCCTCATCATCAGCGACTTTTACCTCAGGTGGGTCTTCTACTACCAGCTGCTGCTGCCTCATGATAGCTAAGTTATGCAGCATGCAGCGCACAACAGTGAACTGACCAATAATCTCGGGGAGTACAGCAAATAGCCTCCGGAATGGTCCAGGCATCGGAAACGCTACTTCAAGATGCCAATGGTCCTCTCTATGATGTTGTGCATCGCAATGTGTGACATTTTGTATTGAGGTCAGCTTCTGTCCAGATTACGCGTAAGGGCATCATGAGCCAGGTGGTGAGGCCATACACTTTGTCCCCCAGTAGCCAGCTCTGCCCTTTTGGCTGCTGCTGAAACATGGCAGATATAATGCTGTTGCGTAGGATGAATGCATCATGGTGCTAGATGGCCTACTCCTGTTCCTAATTCTTATGTTCTTATGTTCTTATGTGTTCCCAGGGTATCTCACATCAACTGCATGTCATCACAGATAGAAACATAGAAACATAGAAATTTACAGCGCAAAAAGAGGCCACTTTGGCCCATCGTGTCCACGCCGGCCGACAAAGAGCCGCACGACCCTTGGTCAGCAGCCCTAAAGGTTACATATAAACCTATAAACAATGACGGAAAGGCAAAGAGCACCCAGCCCAACCAGTCCGCCTCACACAACTGCGACACCCCTTATACTGAAACATTCTACACTCCACCCCAACCGGAGCCATGTGATCTCCTGGGACAGGCAAAAACCAGATAAAAACCCAGGCCAATTTAGGGAGAAAAAATCTGGGAAAATTCCTCTCTGACCCATCCAGGCGATCGAAACTAGTCCAGGAGATCACCCTGGCCGTATTCTATTCTCTGCAGTACTTAACATTATATCTGCGCTGTCCAACAAAAGGTCATCCAACCTAATCCCAATTACCAGCTCTAGGTCCATAACCCTGCAGGTTACGGCACTTTAAGTGCCCATCCAACCATCACTTAAAAGTGGTGAGGGTTTCTGCATCCACCACTCTTCCAGGCAGTGAGTTCCAGATCCCCACAACTCTCTGCATAAAGAAGCCCTCACCCTCCTCAAATCCCCTCTAAACCTTCCACCAACCACCTTAAAACTATGCCCCCTCATAATAGATCTCTCCACCAATTGAAATAGGCCCTTACTATCCACTATGTCCATGCCCCTCAATATTTTGTACACCTCAATGAGGTCTCCTCTCAATCTCCTCTGTTCCAATGAGAACAAACCCAGCCTATCCAATCTGTCCTCATAACTAAGATTCTCCATTCCAGGCAACATTCTAGTAAGTCTCCTCTGCACCCTCTCTCGTGCAATCACATCCTTCCTATAATACAGTGACCAGTACTGCACGCAGTACTCCAACTGTGGCCTAACCAAAGTATTATACAATTTAAGCATAACCTCCCTGCTCTTTTTTCTATGCCTCAGCCAATAAAGGCAAGCATTCCATATGCCTTCTTAACCACCTTATCCACCTGGCCTGCTACTTTCAGGGATCTGTGGACAAGCACTCCAAGATCCCTTTGTTCATCTACACTATTAAGTGGCCTACTGCTTAATATGTATACCCTTTCCTTATTAACTCTCCCAAAGTGCATCACCTCACACTTCCCTGAATTAAATCCCATTTGTCACTGCTCTGCCCACCTGACCGGTAGATTGATATCCTCCTGCAGCCCATGACTTTCCTCTTCATTATCAAACACACAGCCAATTTTAGTGTCGTCTGCAAACTTCTTAATCATACTCCCTATATTCAAATCTAAATCATTGATATATACCACAAAAAGCAAGGGACCCAGTGCTGAGCCCTGCGGAACCCCACTGGAAACAGTCTTCCAGTCACAAAAACATCCATCAATCATTACCCTTTGCTTCCTACCTCCAAGCCAATTTTGGATCCAACTTGCCATATTGCTCTGGATCCCATGGACTTTAACCTTCATGACCAGTCTTGGGACCTTATAAAAAGCATTGCTAAAGTCCATATACATTACATTGTATGCACTACCCTCATCAACCCCTTTGGTTACCTCCTCAAAAAATTCAATCAGGTTGGTCAAACACGATCTTCCCTTAACAAATCCGTGCTGACTGTCCCTAATTAATCCTGGCCTTTCCAAATGTAGATTTATCCTGTCTTTCAGGATTTTTTCCAATAATTTTCCCACTACTGAGGTTAGGCTGACAGGCCTGTAATTACTCGGCCTATCTATTGTGTTCCGAACACAGATGAGGCTGCACACAGGGAGGTTAAAGTAACAGTGACCTCAGTCTTTAATAAGACACTCCAGAGTGAGGAACAGGCCTTAGGGGCCGGCTTATATACAGTGCTCCCAAGGGATGCTGGGATCCCTTGGGACTTCAGGGGATGAGCTCCCTGGTGGCAGAACATGGGAGTGCATGCTTTACAGATACACAACATCACTCCCCGCCAAAGTCAACGTGAAAACTATTTACAAGGTGAGGCGGTCGGGAGCCTTTCTTTCCCTGGTGGACCGCCTCAGTACAAATGTCTGTTCTGGTGTGTTGGCTGTGTCCTCGCTGGGCTGGCGTGTTGTTGGCCCTGCAGGGCTGCTGGATGAGCCTTGCCTTGCTGGGCTGTTGGGCATGATGGGTTTGATTTCCTGGTCCGGCGTGGTGTCGTTGATCCTTTGGGTGTGTGTTGTGGGCTCGAAAAAGGTGGTGTCAGCTGTGGGTTGTTCAGGGCAGTCTGTGAACCGCAGCCTCGTTTGGTCCAGGTGCTTTCTGCAAATTTGTCCATTGTCTAGTTTGACGACAAACATTCGATTCCCTTCTTTAGCTATCACCGTCCCCGTGATCCACTTGGGACCATGTCCACAGTTTAGCACATACACAGGGTCATTCAGATCAATTTCCCATGACACAGTGACGCGACCATCATTTACATTTTGTTGCTGCCACCTGCTCTCTACCTGATCATGCAGGTTGGGGTGAACCAGCGAGAGTCTGGTTTTAAGTGTCCTTTTCATGAGTAGCTCAGCCGAGGGCACCCCTGTGAGCGAGTGGGGTCTCGTGCGGTAACTGAGCAGTACTCAGGACACCCGGGTATAGTAATGATGAAAGAGATAGCCAGATTCCACGTGTGGTGGCCCGGTATCGACTCTGACTTAGAGTCCTGTGTACGGCAATGCAACGTATATGCCCAGTTGAGCAATGCGCCCAGAGAGGCACCACTAAGTTTGTGGTCCTGGCCCTTCAGACCATGGTCGAGGATCCATGTCGACTATGCGGGCCCGTTTCTCGGTAAAATGTTCCTGGTGGTGGTGGATGATTTTTCAAAATGGATTGAATGTGAAATAATGTCAGGAAGCACCGCCACCGCCACCATTGAAAGCCTGAGGGCCATGTTTGCCACCCATGGCCTGCCTGACATATTGCTCAGTGACAACGGGCCATGTTTCACCAGTGCCGAATTTAAAGAATTCATGACCCGCAATGGGATCAAACATGTCACCTCGGCCTCGTTTAAGGCTCTGTTTGATGGTTTGTACTGCCCGCTCTGCCTGCCCATTGGAGGCTGGTTTAAACGAGGCCGAGGTGACATGTTTGATCCCATTGCGGGTCATGAATTCTTTAAATTCGGCACTGGTGAAACATGGCCCGTTGTCACTGAGCAATATGTCAGGCAGGCCATGGGTGGCAAACATGGCCCTCAGGCTTTCAGTGGTGGCGGTGGCGGTGCTTAATGACATTATTTCACATTCAATCCATTTTGAAAAATCATCCACCACCACCAGGAACATTTTACCGAGAAACGGGTCCGCATAGTCGACATGGATCCTCGACCATGGTCTGAAGGGCCAGGACCACAAACTTAGTGGTGCCTCTCTGGGCGCATTGCTCAACTGGGCATATACGTTGCATTGCCGTACACAGGACCCTAAGTCAGAGTCGATACCGGGCCACCACACGTGGGATCTGGCTATCTCCTTCATCATTACTATACCCGGGTGTGTGCTGTGGAGATCCGAGAAGAACGTCTCCCTGCCCTTTTTTGGTAGCACTACGCAGTTACCCCACAACAGGCAGTCTGCCTGAATGGACAGCTCGTCCTTTCGTCGCTGGAACGGCTTGATTAGCTCTTGCATTTCAACGGGGATGCTGGCCCAGCTCCCATGCAGTAGGCAGTTTTTTACTAGGGACAGCAAAGGATCTTGGCTGGTCCAAGTCCTAATCCTGCAGGCCGTGACAGGTGATTTATCATTTTCAAACGCTTCCATGACCATCAACAAGTTTGCAGGCTGCGCCATTTCCACCCCCGTGGTGGGCAATGGTAGCCGACTGAGAGCATCAGCACAGTTCTCAGTGCCTGGCCGGTGGCGGATGGTATAGTTATACGCTGATAGCGCGAGTGCCCACCTTTGTATGCGGGCTGAGGCATTAGTATTTATCCCCTATTTTCAGCGAACAGGGATATGAGGGGCTTGTGATCGGTTTCCAGCTCAAATTTGAGGCCAAACAGGTACTGATGCATTTTCTTTACCCCGAACACACATGCTAATGCCTCTTTCTCAATCATGCTGTCGACTCTCTCGGCCTTAGACAAGCTCCTGGAAGCATAGGCGACAGGTTGCAACTTCCCCGCAACATTAGCTTGTTGTAATACACACCCGGCTCCGTACGACGACGCATCACATGCTAGCACAAACTTTTTACACGGGTTATACAATACAAGCAGCTTGTTGGAGCATAAAATGTTTCTGATTTTCTCAAAAGCAATTACTTGTTTTTTTCCCCATACCCAGTTCTCACCTTTGCGCAATAACACATGTAGGGGCTCTAAAAGGGTGTTTAACCCTGGTAGGAAGTTACCAAAATAGTTGAGGAGTCCTGGGAACGACCGCAGCTCCGTGACATTTTGTGGCCTGGGCGCGTTCCTGATAGCCTCTGTCTTGGTGTCTGTGGGCCGAATGCCGTCCGCCGCGATCTTTCTCCCCAAAAACTCCACTTCTGTTGCCATGAAGACGTATTTCGACCTCTTCAGCCGCAGCCCTACGCGATCCAGTCGCTGCGGGACCTCCTCCAGATTTTGTAGGTGCTCGGTGGTGTCCTGACCCGTGATCAATATGTCGTCCTGAAAGACCACTGTGTGTGGTACCGACTTGAGTAGGCTCTCCATGTTTCTCTGGAAGATCGCTGCAGCCGACCGAATTCCAAACGGGCATCTGTTGTAGATGAACAGTCCCTTGTGGGTGTTGATGCAGGTGAAGCCCTTCGAAGACTCCTTCAGTTCCTGCGTCATGTAGGCAGAAGTCAGGTCGAGCTTGGTGAACGTCTTGCCTTCTGCCAGCGTCGCAAATAGGTCGTCTGTCTTAGGTAGTGGGTATTGGTCCTGTGGCGAGAAACGATTAATAGTTACTTTATAATCTCCGCAAATCCTGACCGTGCCATCACTTTTGAGTGCTGGAACAATCGGCTGGCCCACTCGCTGAATTCCACTGGGGAGATGATGCCCTCGCGTTGCAGCCTGTCCAGCTCAATTTCCACTCTCTCCCTTATCATGTGAGGTACCGCTCACGCCTTGTGGTGAATGGGTCGTGGATACACATCTTTGCCCCGGAAAAGTTTCCAATGCCTGGCTCAAAAAGGGAAGGAAATTTGTTCAGAACCTGGGTACATGAGGCCTCATCGACATGTGATAGTGCTCGGATGTCATCCCAGTTCCAGCGGATTTTGGAAACTTTTCCGGGGCAAAGGTGCAGATCCACTTGGTCCCAGAGGCACGACCCATTCACCACAAGGCGTGAGCAGTACCTCACATGATGAGGGAGAGAGTGGAAATCGAGCTGGACAGGCTGCAACGCGACGGCATCATCTCTCCAGTGGAATTCAGCGAGTGGGCCAGCCCGATTGTTCCAGCATTCAAAAGTGATGGCATGGTCAGGATTTTCAGCCAGCTCCTTCCAAGCAGTGTGGGGCCATCGCCCGGGACAATCCAGAGTGGCAGTTCGTGCACCGTGCCCTCGTAGGTGACCTTGACTATGGCGCTGCCCAGGACAGTGATAAACTCTTTGGTGTACGTTCTCAGTTTCGTGTGGATGGGGCTCTGGGCTGATCTGAATGTCTTGTTGCACCACAGTCTCTCAAACATCTTTTTACTCATGATGGATTGGCTAGTGCCAGTGCCCAGTTCCATGGCTACGGGTAAGCTATTCAAGTTTACGTTTAGCATTATAGGTGGACATTTTATCGAAAATGTGTGCACCCCGTGTACTTCAGCATCTGCCTACTCTCTCTGAGGCTCGAAATTGCTTTGATCCACCATGGACCGATCTTCCTCTGCCTCGTGGTGGTTAGCAGGTTTTGCAAAGCTTGCAGCTCGTTTGCAAGCTCGTTGCAGATGCCCCATTGTTCCACAGCTCTTGCAAACATATCCTTTGAAGCGGCATGAATAGGCTGAATGGAAGCCTCCACAACACCATCAAGGTGTGAATTGCCTTGCATTCATCTTTTGTTGGGGATTCTGAGTCATCTGGGTCACCTGAGGCCTGCTGGCAGTTGCAGACTTGTGGGTTCTGCCCTGTACATGTCTGCTCGCAAACACAGTTCCAGTTAATTTATGAACATTGCTAGCACTTGTGTGCTGAGAGGTTTTTTTGGTGTTATTACTGGTGGACATAAACGCCTGTGCTATCGCAATGGCCTTACTGAGGGTCGGTGTCTCTACAGTCAAAAGTTTTTGTAGGATGGCCTCGTGGCCAATGCCCAGTACAAAAAAGTCTCTGACCATTTGCTCCAGGTAGCCATCAAACTCACATTGTCCTGCAAATCGCCTTAGCTCGGCGACGTAGCTCGCCACTTCCCAACCTTCAGATCGCTGGCACGTGTAGAACCGATACCTTGCCATCAGTACGCTCTCGCTCGGGTTAAGATGCTCCCGAACCAGTGGGAAACTTGAAGATTGGGAAAATTTTAAACAACAGCAAAGAATGACTAAAAAAGCAATCAAGAAAGGAAAGATAGATTACGAAGGTAAACTTGCGCAAAACATAAAAACAGATAGTAAAAGCTTTTACAGATATATAAAACGGCAAAGAGTGACTAAAATAAATGTTGGTCCCTTAGAAGATGAGAAGAGGGATTTAATAATGGGAAATGTGGAAATGGCTGAGACCTTAAACAATTATTTTGCTTCGGTCTTCACAGTGGAAGACACAAAAACCATGCCAAAAATTGCTGGTCACAGGAATGTGGGAAGGGAGGACCTTGAGACAATCACTATCACTAGGGGGGTAGTGCTGGATGGGCTAATGGGACTCAATGTAGACAAGTCCCCTGGTCCTGATGAAATGCATCCCAGGGTATTGAAAGAGATGGCAGAAGTTATAGCAGATGCATTCGTTATAATCTACCAACATTCTCTGGACTCTGGGGAGGTACCAGCGAATTGGAAAGCAGCTAATGTAACGTCTCTGTTTAAAAAAGGGGGCAGACAAAAGGCAGGTAACTATAGGCCGGTTAGTTTAACATCTGTAGTGGGGAAAATGCTTGAAACTATCATTATGGAAGAAATATCGGGACATCGAGATAGCAATAGTGCAATCAAGCAGACGCAGCATGGATTCATGAAGGGGAAATCATGTTTAACTAATTTACTGGAATTCTTTGAGGATATAACAAGCATGGTGGATAGAGGTGTACCGATAGATGTGGTGTATTTAGATTTCCAAAAGGCATTCGATAAGGTGCCACACAAAAGGTTACTGCAGAAGATAGAGGTACGCGGAGTCAGAGGAAATGTATTAGCATGGATAGAGAATTGGCTGGCGAACAGAAAGCAGAGAGTCAGGATAAATAGGTCCTTTTCGGGTTGGAAATCGGTGGTTAGTGGTGTGCCACAGGGATCGGTGCTGGGACCACAACTGTTTACAATATACATAGATGACCTGGAAGAGGGGTCAGAGTGTAGTGTAACAAAATTTGCAGATGACACAAAGATTAGTGGGAAAGCGGGTTGTGTAGAGGACACAGAGAGGCTGCAAGGAGATTTAGATAGGTTAATCGAATGGGCTAAGGTTTGGCAAATGGAATATAATGTTGGAAAGTGTGAGGTCATCCACCTTGGGGAAAAAAAACAGTAAAAGGGAATATTATTTGAATGGGGAGAAATTACAACATGCTGAGGTGCAGAGGGACCTGGGGGTCCTTGTGCATGAATCCCAAAAAGTTAGTTTGCAGGTGCAGCAGGTAATCAGGAAGGCGAATGGAATGTTGGCCTTCATTGCGAGAGGTATGGAGTACAAAAGCAGGGAGGTCCTGCTGCAACTGTATAGGGTATTGGTAAGGCCGCACCTGGAGTACTGCGTGCAGTTTTGGTCACCTTACTTAAGGAAGGATATATTGGCTTTGGAGGGGGTATAGAGACGATTCACTAGGCTGATTCCGGAGATGAGGGGATTACCTTATGATGATAGATTGAGTAGACTGGGTCTTTACTTGTTGGAGTTCAGAAGGATGAGGGGTGATCTTATAGAAACATTTAAAATAATGAAAGGGATAGACAAGATAGAGGCGGAGAGGTTGTTTCCACTGGTCTGGGAGACTAGAACTAGGGGGCACAGCCTCAAAATACGGGGGAGCCAATTTAAAACCGAGTTGAGAAGGAATTTCTTCTCCCAGAGGGTTGTGAATCTGTGGCATTCTCTGCCTAAGGAAGCAGTTGAGACTAGCTCATTGAATGTATTCAAGTCACAGATAGATAGATTTTTAACCAATAAGGGAATTAAGGGTTACGGGGAGCGGGCGGGTAAGTGGAGCTGAGTCCACGGCCAGATCAGCCATGATCTTATTGAATGGCAGAGCAGGCTCGAGGGGCTAGATGGCCTACTCCTGTTCCTAATTCTTATGTTCTTATGTTCTTATGAACCAGTGTACACAGCTCCTCATACGACTTATCTGTGGGTTTCACCGGAGCCAGAAGATTCTTCATGAGGCTGTAGGTCGGTGCCCCGCAGACTGTGAGGAGGACCGCTCTCCTTTTTGCAGCGCTTCCTTCTCCATCCAGCTCGTTGGCTACAAAGTACTGGTCTAGCTGTTCGACATAGGCTTCCCAGTCCTCACCCTCCGAGAACTTCTCCAGGATGCCCATAGTTAGCTGCATCTTTGCGTTGGATTCGTATACTCGTCGCCAGTTATTGTGTTCCTAACACAGATGAGGCTGAACACATGGAGGTTAAAGTAACAGTGACCTCAGTCTTTAATAAAACACTCCAGAGTGGGGAACAGGCCTTAGGGGCCAGCTTATATACAGTTCTCCCGAGGGATGCTGGGATCCCTTGGGACTTCAGGGGATGAGCTCCCTGGTGGCAGAACATGGGAGTGCATGCTTTACAGATACACAACACTGTCCCTTTCTTCCTTTTTAAACAAGGGTACTACATTAGCAATCCTCCAATCCTCCATCACCATGCCCAGATCCAAAGAGGACTGGAAAATGATGGTCAAGGCCTCTGCTATTTCCTCTTTTACTTTGCTCAACAACCTAGGATGCATTTCATCCGGGCCTGGGGACTTGTCTACTTTCAAAATTGCTAAACCCCTTAATACTTTCTCTCTCACTACATTTATTGCATCCAGAATATCACACTCCTCCTCGATAGCAGTATCTGCATTACCCCTTTCCTTTGTGAAAACAGATGCAAAGTATTCGTTAAGAACCCTACCAACATCTTCCGCCTCCACACAAAGATTACCCTCAAGGTGTGTAATAGGCCCTACCCTTTCTTTAGTTACCCTCTTACTCTTAATATATTTATAGAACATATTGGGGTTTTCCTTAATTTTACTGGCCAAGAATTTCTCGTGCACTCTCTTAGCATTCATAATATCCTTTTTAATTTTGCCTCTTAACTTTCTGTATTCCTCTAAAGATCCTTAAGTATTTAGCCGTTGGTATATGACATAAGCATCCCTTTTTTTCTTAATCCTCCCCTGTAAGTCCCTAGACATCCAGGAGCTCCAGAATTATTTTTCCCAGCCTTTTTCTTTAAGGGCACATGTTTGGCCTGAGTCTTCCGGATCTCCTCCTTGAATGCCTCCTACTGTTCCAACATTGATTTACCTACAACTAGCTGTTTCCAGTCCACTATGGCCAAACCACTCCTTAACTTATCAAAATTAGCTTTTCCCCAATTCGCAACTTTTATTCCAGGCCTATCCTTGTCCTTATCCATAAACAACTTGAATCTGACTGAATTATGGTCAATGGCACCCAAGTGCTCCTCCACTAATACCCCTTCAACCTGCCCAGCTTCATTCCCCAAAACTAAATCCAAGACCTCCCCCTCTCGTGTTGGGCTTGCTACATACTGACTAAAAAAAGTTCTCTTGAATGCATTTCAAGAATTCTGCATCCTCTATACCCTTCACACTAAATTTGTCCCAATCAATATTTGGATAGTTAAAATCCCCTACTATTACTACCCTATGGTTTTTGGACTTCACAGCAATTTGTCTACATATTTGCTCCTCTATCTCCCTTCCACTGTTTGGGGGTCTATAATACACGCCCAGCAGTGTGATCGCCCCTTTTTTATTTTTCAATTTGACCCATGTAATCTCATTAGATGATCCCTCTAACATACCATCCCTCCTCACCCCTGTAATAGTTTCTTTAATCAGTATCGCGACACCGCCCCCCCCCCCACCCCCCACCCCTGCCTTTTTACTCCCCTCCCTATCTTGTCTAAAAATCCTGTAGCCAGGAATATTGATCTGCCAAACCTGCCCCTCTTTCAGCCATGTTTTTGTAATGGCTATAATGTCATACTCCCAAGTGTCTACCTGTGCTCTTAGCTCATCCGCCTTATTCGCTATACACCTTGCATTAAAATAAAAACCATTCAGCACAGGAAGACCTCCTTGCTTACTACATACTAAACCCTGTTTCCTCTGTCTTACAGATTCGTTTTCTGGATTCTCGCTATCCAATTTCTGCTTTACTTCTGTTGTGTATAGAAGAACTCCACGAGGCTGAGTACTGTGAGCTAAACTTAGTGTGACCTTAGTCTTCTTTATTACAACTCCAGAGTGCCTAAACAACATGGCAGCCAACCTTTTATACTGCTCTGCACATGTGTGCAGATGACCATTAGGACTCCAACAGTCATGCCTTCTGGTGGCAAGTATTACATAATTACATACATAACATCACTCCCCCGGCCCCCCCCCCCAAAAAAATCTTTGGTACAAGTTATTTACAAGTTGAGGCGATCCGGAGCCCTTCGCTCCCTGGCTGATCGTCTCAGTTCAAACCCTGGCGTGTGTGAGTTGGCTGGACCATTGCTGCACTGCACCGCGGCTGGTCTGACCGGACTGTCAGGAATGGTGGGTTCATCCTCATGATTGACAGCGAGATCGATTGCTGGTTGGGTGTGTGTTGATGGATTGTCGATAGCGATGTCCTCTTCAAGTCGTTCCTGGTTGTCAGTAAATCGCAATTTGGTCTGATCTAAATGCTTTCTGCACGTTTGGCCATTTAACAGTTTGATTATAAACACCCTATTCCCTTCCTTGGCCCAAACAGTGCCAGAAACCCACTTGGGACCATGACCGTGATTTAGGACAAACACAGGGTCGTTAACATCAATGTCATGTGAAACAGCCGCATGATCGTGGTACATGTTCTGCCGGTGTCGCCACGTGATCATTAAGATCCAGATGGACTAGGGAGAGCCTGATTTTGAGAGCTCTCTTCATTAACAATTCTGCCGGGGAGAACCCCGGTGAGCGAGTGGGGTCGTATCCGGCAACTGAGCAGAATGCGTGACAAGCGGGTCTGCAGAGAGCCGTCCGTCACGTGTTTCATGCTCTGCTTGATTGTTTGGACTGCCCGCTCTGCTTGACCGTTATACGCGGGCTTCAACGGAGCAGACCTGACATGCTTAATGCCATTGCAAGTCATAAACTCGTTCAATTCCAAGCTGGTGAAACACGGTCCATTGTCGCTGACAAGGACGTCGGGCGAGCCATGGGTGGCAAACATGGCCCGGAGGCTTTCAATGATGGCTGTGGACATGCTGGATGACATGATTATGCATTCAATATATTTTGAGTAAGCGTCCACAACTACTAAAAACATCTTTCCTGGAAAGGGGCTGGCAAAATCTACATGGATCCTGGACCACAGTTTGGAGGGCCATGACCACAGACTCAGTGGAACCTCCCTTGGTGCATTGCTCAGTTGCAAGCAAGTGTTGCATTAATGCACGCATGACTCTAAGTCCAAGTCAATGCCAAGCCACCAAACATGCGACCTGGCAATTGCCTTCATCATTGACAATGCCTGGGTGGGTACCGTGTCGGTCACGTATACGTTTCCCTGCCTTCCTTTGGTAAAACCACACGATTACCCCATAAGAGACAATCCGACTGGATGGACATTTCATCTTTGCATTGGTGAAACGGCTTAATTTCATCTTGCATTTCCCCGGGAACGGCCGGCCAGTTCCCATTTAGGATGCAACTCTTTATTAATGATAGCACAGGATCCTGGCTGGTCCAGGTCCTGATCTGGTGAGCTGTGACGGGTGACCCCTCGCTCTCAAAAGCATCCATGACCAGTAGCAAGTCTGTGGGCTGTGCCATTTCAACCCCAGTGGTGGGTAATGGTAGCCGACTGAGAGTACGGCACAGTTTTCAGTGCCTGGTCTGTGACGGATAACATAGTCATAAGCGGATAATGTTAGTGCCCATCTTTGGATTTGAGACGAAGTATTGGTATTTATACCTTTGTTCTCTGAAAACAGCGAAATGAGCGGCTTGTAGTCAGTTTCAAGCTCAAACCGAAGTCCAAATAGGTATTGGTGCATTTTCTTAACCCCATATACACATGCTAACGCCTCTTTCTCGACCACACTATCGTCTCTCTCAGTCTTTGACAGACTTCTAGACGTGTATGCAACCAGTTGGAGGCAGCCCGATACATTAGCTTGCTGTAACACACAGCCGACCCCGTACAATGAGGCGTCACAAGCTAGTACTAAATGTTTACATGGGTCATAGTGTACAAGTAACTTATTTGAACATAGCAGGCTATGTCTTGAGGTTTTCCCCAAACCCAATCGTCACCCTTACGTAGCAACATGTGCAAACGCTCTAACAACATGCTAAACCCGGGTAGAAAGTTACCGAAGTAATTGAGGAGTCCCAGGAACAAACACAGCTCCGTCACATTCTGTGGTCTGGGTGCATTCTTGATGGCTTCTGTCTTTGAGTCCGTGGGCTTGATGCCGTCTGCTGCAATCTTTCTCCCCAAAAATTCGACTTCTGGCACCAGGAAAACACACTTGGGGCATTTCAGCCTGAGTCCCACTCTGTCTAGGCAACTTAGAACATCTTCCAGGTTGTGTAGATGCTCGATGGTGTCACGACCAGTGATCAGGATGTCGTCTTGAAACACAACGGTGCACGGAACAGATTTCAGCAAACTCTCCATGTTTCTCTGGAAAATGGCTGCAGCCGAGCAAATCCCGAAAGGGCACCTGTGGTATATAAACAGCCATTGTGTGTGTTGATGCACGTCAATCTTTTCAAAGATTCAGCCAGCTCCTGTGTCATGTAGGCAGAGGTTAGGTCCAACTTGGTTAACGACTTCCCCCCCCCCGCTAACATTGCGAACAGGTCATCCGCCTTGGGCAGCGGGTACTGGTCCTGTAGTGAGACTCGGTTAATCGTTACCTTGTGGTCTCCGCAGATTCTGACTGTGCCATCGCTTTTCAACACTGGAACAATTGGACTGGCCCACTTGTTGAACTCGACTAGCGATATGATTCCTTCGCGTTGGAGTCTGTCCAGTTCGATCTCAACTTTCTCCCTCATCATATACGTAACCACCCGAGCCTTGTGATGGACGGGCCATGCATCGGGGCCTAGATGGATCTGTACCTTGGTGCCTGTGAAGTTGCCAATGTCTGGTTCGAATAGCAAGGGAAACTTGCTCAGCACTTGAACACACGAGGCGTCATCCACTGAAGATAGTGCTTTGATGTCGTTCCAATTCCATCTAATCTTTTCTAGCCAGCTTCTGCCGAACAGCATTAGGCCATTGCCTGGAACAATCCACAATGATAGGTCATGCACAGCTTCATCATAAGATACCTTCACTGCCGCACTTCCAATGACTGGTATGAGCTCTTTGGTATAGGTACGCAGCTTTGCATTAATCGGGCTCAGTTTGGGTCTTTGTGCTTTATTGCCCCACAGTTTCTCGAAAGCCTTCTGGCTCATTATTGACTGACTTGCATCGGTGTCCAGCTCCATGGATACTGGAACTCCATTTAATTTGACTTTCAGAATTATAGGAGGGCTCGTGGTGGTGAAGGTATGTACCCAATACACTTCTTCCTCAGGTTGAGTTGCCTGTGCTGCGTGATCCACACCGGATCGATCATCCTCTGCCACGTGGTATATCGCAGCACGTTTGCACATTCGCTGGAGGTGCCCCATCGTTGTGCAGCCTTTGCACACGTAGTGCTTGAATCGACATTGATGGGCCCGATGATTACCCCCGCAGCGCCAACACGGTGCTAAAGGATTCACATTCACCCCCGATGGCGGACTCTGAGTCATCACAGGTCTTGAAGCCGCAGACGTATAGGCCCTGCCATATGCAGTTCGGCTGGCTAGTGATGTCATTTTATGCACAGTACTTGCCGGTGAGCTTCGATGTTGAGAAGATATTTGTTTGGTGTTATCGTCCGTGGCTATGCATGCCATCGTGATGGCCCTGCTCAGGTTTCGGGTTTCGGCAGCCAGCAGCTTTCAAAGAATGACCTCGTGCCTGATGCCCAGCATGAAAAATTCCCGCAGCATTTGCCCCAACGCAGCTCCAAAATCGCACGGTCCCGCGAGGCTTCTCAGGTCAGCGACATAATCTGCCATGTCCTGGCCCCCGGAGCGATGGCGTGTGTAAAAATGATATCTAGCCATGAGGATACTGTCCTTCGGCTTGAGGTGATCCCGAACCAGCATGCACAACCCCCTATATTCCTTCTCCATTGGTTTTGTCGATACGAGCAGATTCTTGATGAGGCCGTATATTTTAGGCCCATAGAAGGCGAGGAGAACTGCCCTGCGCTTGGCGGCATTAGTATCTCCTTCCAGCTCGTTGGCCACGAAGTATTGGTTGAGACGCTTAACGAAGGCTTCCCAATCATCACCCTCTACGAATCTCTCTAATATTCCCACAGCAGCCATGGTTGCGTGAAGGTTCGTATTCTGCTGCTCATCGCCAATTGTTGTGTATGGAAAAACACCACGAGGCTGAGTACTGTGAGCTAAACTTAGTCTTCTTTATTACAACTCCAGAGTGCCTAAACAACATGGCAACCAACCTTTTATAGTGGCCCTGCACGAGTGTGCAGGTGACCATTAGGACTCCAACAGTCGCGCCCTCTGGTGGCAAGTATTCCATAGTTACATACATAACAACTTCCTTCCCTTTTGAATTTGTTCTCAGGTTCCCATCCCCCTGCAACAGCTGTCCAAAAAGTTGTGAAGGAGCATGAGAGTAGGGAAGAGCCAGAGGTTAAATGATAGGGGGATTATCAGGCACACTTTCTTCATTAGGAGCAATGATTACATTGATCTCGATTAATGTGAAGGGAATGAGAGGAGGGAGAAGGAATTGCAGCAGTTGTTGTAGTGTTTTAAAGGCACTGACTTGTGTTTGCAAGAAACCTTTTGGGATGAGGATATCCTAGAAAGAGCTCGGAAGGTTTGGGTATGATCAATTTTTAAAGTACAATGGATTAATATATGTTATGGGAGACAAATTAAACTTCAGGTTTTGATGTTAATATGTGCTGGAGGAACAGCTGTGCGGACAGGATTTGTATGACACAATGGAATGACGATGATGTAAATGTTTTTAATGTTGAATAAATATATATTTTTTAAATGGATAGTACACTCGTCTCTGACTCAGAAGGTTGTGGGTTCAAGGCCCACTCCAGGAACTTGAGCATGAAAATCTAGGCTAACATTCCAGTGCAGTGCTGAGGGAGTACCGCACTGTCAGAGGTGCCGTCCTTCGGATGAGACGTTAAACCGAAGCCCCGCCTGCCCTCTCAGGTGGACGTAAAAGATCCCAGGACACTATTTTGAAGAAGAGCAGGGGAGTTATCCTCAGTGTCCTGGCCAATATTTATCCCTCAATCAACATCACTAAAACAGATTATCTGGTCATTATCACATTGCTTTTTGTGGGAGCTTGCTGTGCGCAAAGTGGCTGCCGCGTTTCCTACAGTGATTACACTCCAAAAGTACTTCATTGGCCGTAAAGCGCTTTGAGACGTCCGGTGATCATGAAAGGTGCTATATAAATGCAAGTCTTTCTTTCTTATACATATCCCCTTGCCATATTGCTTCTCCTGAAGCTTGGTTTTCTGTTGCACAATTGTTGCGTCACTAAAATTGCATTTCCCACACAAGAAATATCCCTGACCCCTGACCCTCTCACCTTACTGCCGAGACTTTGATCCATGCCTCTATCACCTGGAGGCTTGACTTCTCTAATCATCCTCTAGGAATTCATCAAGATGTCACAATTTCGTGTGTCTATTTCAACCCTGCCCTGCTATTGCAATTTGGAGTGGCATTCCTGAATCTAAAGATTTACTTCAACCTTTCAAATCTCTCTTTGGAGTTAGAGGACAAAGACAAAAATGTGCTTATTTTCTTCAATCTTCTGCGTAAGACCATTGAAAAGCTGGATTTTCCGGCTCTTTACGCCCGGGGTTTCGCCCCAGAGTGGTGTGACAGGCAGCAGTGAGGTCTCCAGTGCCCGCCGCAATTCCCCGCTCGGGTTTTACCCCGGCGCTGAGCAGCACCACCGGGAAGAGCTGCACCGGGTGTGCTACGCCTCTGGTTGTGACACCAGCTTGAGTTTGAGCTCCTGCCCGAGCCGTCCGCCTGGAAGTGCGCCCGCAATGACCGCCTGGGAAACCAGAGTGGTCCAGCCATGCCGACAGCGCAGAGGACGGTAAATTGCAACATAAGTCAGTGCGAGTGTTTTTTGTTGTAATTTTTTGTGTGATTTGTGTTGCGGTGGTGTGGGCAATGTTTTGGGAATGTTTTTGTGTTTTTTTAGGGTCTCCCCCCACCCAGGCCTCTCTCGGAGTGCTCCCGGCCCAGCTCTTTACCTCGGGAGTTTCCCATCCTTGCGCCACGTGAGGTGAACAACGCTTCCCTTAGCGCTGTGTCCCTTGACGCAGGGCCCAGGGGCCAAAACTTAACTACTAAAGCACAAACTATTCCCAGCGCTAACATAGAAACATAGAAACATAGAAAATAGGAGCAGTAGTAGGCCATTCGGCCCTTCGAGTCTGCACCGCCATTCAATTTGATCAAGGCTGATCCCCTATCTCAACACCATATTCCCACCTTTTCCCATACCCGTTGATGCCTTTTGTTTCTATAAATCTATCGATCTCCCTCTTAAATATATTCAGTGACTTGGCCTCCACAGCCTTCTGTGGTAAAGAATTCCACAGGTTCACCATCCTCTGAGTGAAAACATTTCTCCTCATCTCGGTCCTAAATTTCCTACCCCGTATCCTGAGACTGTGACCCCTTGTTCTAGACTTCCCAGCCAGAGGTAACATCCTTCCCGCATCCAGTCTATCCAACCCCGTCAGAATTTTATAAGTTTCAATGCGATCTCCTCTTATTCTTCTAAACTCTAGTGAATACAGGCCTAGTCGACCCAATCGCTCCTCATACGACAGTCCTGCCATCCCAGGAATCAGTCTGGTGAACCTTCGCTGCACTCCCTCTGTGGCAAATAAAGTGCAAATGTTTCTTTTTTATATATATCCCCTTGACATATTGCTTCTCCTGAAGCTTTGTTTACTGTTGCAGAACTGTTGTGTCACTAAAATTGCATTTCCCACAGAAGAAATATTCCTGACCCCTGACCCTCTCACCTTGCTGCCGAGACTTTGATCGCTCCACCACCATTGTCGCCCCGAAAACAGAAAAGCCGAAAACCCTGCCCCTATTGTATTTCGATAATATGTGGTTTAAGGCCTAAGATACAAGCTAAATTCAGCATTTGCACTGAGGATATATATACCGGTGGATTTGGCACTCCCAGCTTAAGCACAGCTCATTGGGATAATTACATTTACCCTTCTCCATTCCACCACAGCCTGAAATGAGTGTGGTTAGAGAAGAGATTAAGCATATTGTTGAAACCTGCCCCGGGGTGAGATAAATATTAGACCTCTCTATGGGCCCAAGTTTCCACACTGTAAAAAACGGGCGCCCCTCCAAGCTGGGCGCCCGTTTTTCGCGCCTAAAACGGCGCCTAAAAAAAAACTCGCGATTCTGGAGCGTTCTGCAGCTCCTTGTCTGCCTGGCACGGCGCCCAGGGGGGCGGAGCCTACACTCGCGCCAATTTTGTAAGTGGGAGGGGGCGGGTACTATTTAAATTAGTTTTTTTCCTGCCGGCAACGCTGCGCGTTGGAACGTTCACTCATGCTCAGTGTGAAAATAAAATTGGCACTCGGCCATTTTTGTTGTTCTTTGTAGCTGTTTAATTTTTGAACATTTTTTTAATAAAAGCACATTGCCATCAGCACATCAGCACTTGCAGCCTTCTCACTGTCTCCTTCCCCCCACCCCCCCCGCGGGAAGAACGGGCGCCTCCTACCCCCCCGCGGGAAGAACGGGCGCCTCCTCTCCCCTCCCCACCCTCCCGCGGGAAAGAACGGGCGCCTCCTCTCCCCTCCCCCCCCCCCCCCCCCCGCGGGCAGAACGGGCGTCTCCCGCTCCCCCCCCCCCGCGGGAATAACGGGCGTCTCCTACCCCCCCCGCGGGCAGAACGGGCGTCTCCCGCTCCCCCCCCCCGCGGGAAGAACGGGCACCTCAGGTTGACTGCAGAATTCTCCGTGCCTGAAGCACTTTCACACAGGTAGGAAGATGGTTTATTTAATCTTTTCTTTGCTTATAAATGTTTATTCAGGTTGGATTTATTTGTATAATATTTGTAGAAGTATAAATAAGGATTTATTGTAGAATTTAATGAGTTCCCTTCCCCCCCCACCTCATTCTGGACGCCTAATTTGTAACCTGCGCCTGATTTTTTAATGTGCAGAACAGGTTTTTTCAGTTCGACAAAAATCTTCACTTGCTCCATTCTACTTTAGTTTGGAGTATGTTTTCACTGTGGAAACTTTCAAATCAGGCGTCAGTGGCCGGACACGCCCCCTTTTGAAGAAAAAATTCTGTTCCAAAGTAGAACTGTTCTACCTGACTAGAACTGCAGAGAAAAAAATGTGGAGAATTGCGATTTCTAAGATAGTCCGTTCTCCACCAGTTGCTCCTAAAAATCAGACGCAAATCATGTGGAAACTTGGGCCCATTATTTCTGATAGACCTTCTGCCAAAATGTCCCATTTGCAGGTGGTTGGAGCCCAAGGTTGACAAACAGCAGTATCAGAGCACATGGGTAATACCAGGATAAGCTTGTGACAGACGGCAGAATCCTCTGAACAAGATAAATGAGCAACACTGCCAGGGTCCTTGAGCTGCGCCTCTTATTGTGATGGATTTTTTGGGGAGTTATGATGTACTGAGGAACAGATTTTTATTTAAATGGATTAAAGGCTTTGGAATGCTGATAGAGGAGATATTCGTATTCTGCAGGTGATGGGGATAAATTTAATGAGGATGGAAGCAGAATTTTTGCTTTGTACATGAAGCTTTTTCACAATATATTTGCTAATCTATTGATCTTGTGCTGGAACTATAAGTAGCATTCCCTCTGCACCTTTTATACAAAGACTGAACCAGGCTGTCAACAAGAGAGCTTGGCGGGAATGTTCCCATGGCCGCAGATTTGGAGACGGATCGGCTGTAATAATTGCAGAAATAGGCAGCAGATCGTGAACCCACCATCATCCGGCCTCCTCGCGGCTTTACCTTGTGCGTGTTACCCAGCATGCTCCGGGCCGACAGAGGCGGGTCCCCTCATTCAACTCATTAACTGCTTGTTATCAGACCCCCAAGAGGCTTTTTAACAGCAGGTTTTGGCTTAATCTTCTTGAGCACGGGATTCGTCCAATGCAGGAACTTCGCCCGTGAAGGGGAGGCGGAAGCTCAGTCACCATTGTGCATTAATTGACAGCTGGGAAAACACATAAATGCTCCCATATTAAACCTGCTTACTTGGCTAATCAAAAGACTCTTGCTGACTTTATTTTGTGCAGAGATTTAGCTGTCAGGAGTTTGCAAGTCATTTCTGCAACCTCAGAAGCCACTCTCACCACATTACTATCACAACATTAAGGGATTGGACCTCTTTACCTGCCATCTATTACTTAAGCATAGGAGCCGTTTATGCTGTCTCACTTTGGACCTCAGAAACAGACCAAGATGAGCCCAACACCAACTCCAGCCACACCAGCAGCAGCAGCAGCAACCACAACAGCCTTCTCCTCAATCACTTGATGCTTCACAGGAGGGCTGCACCATGCCAGAGGCAATACCCCCAACAGAGGGTATACAGGCAGAGGATGAACTTCCTGGACATGACTGAGCAGCAGTGCCCAAAGAAGGCTCAGGCTATCGAGCCGGATCGTTGCAGACATTCGTAGCTTGTTGGAACAAGACCTGCTGCCCAGAGGTCCTGGTGTACATGCCTTACCAGTGACTGTCAAAGTCACCACCATCCCCAACTTCTTCACCTCAAACTCCTTCCAGGGATCTGCAGCAGACATTTGCAGGATCTCGCAGTTGGCCACCCACAGATGTATCACCCAGGTGACCGATGCCATGTTTCACAAGTCAGCCACTTATGTAAACGTTGTCACTGATGAAGCTGTTGTTATTGAGAATGCGCTCGGCTTTGCGGCTCTGGCTGGCTTCCCAGAGGTGTAAGGCATCATTGACTGTACACATGTGTGGCCATCAGGGCACCTCCACATCACCGAGGACTGTTTGTCAACTGCAAGGGCTTCCACTCCCTCAAGGGTCTGCAACCATAAAAAGATCATCATGCATGTGTGCACAGATTCCCTGGCAGCTGCCTTTAGTGCTGCGACAGTCCATCCACCCTCAGCTCTTCGCACCTCCAGACTCTCTGGCTGGCTGCTTGGAGGCATGGCTCATGACACCCCTGAGGAGGCCAAGCACTGAGGCTGAGGAGCATCATAATGAGATGTGTCATCGAGCAAACAATAGGCATGCTGAAGATGCCTTGACAGCTCTGGAGGAGCCCTTCAGTACGCACCAGTCAGAGTCTCCATCATCATCATCGTGTGCTACACGCTGCACAATATAGCGCAGTGGCGAGGACTGGACCTAGAGGAGGAGCAAGGCGCAGATCGCACAGCTTCTTCAGAGGAAGGGGAGGAAGCTGAGCAAGTGGAAGAGGAGCAGGAGGAAGACGAGCAGGGGGAGCAGGAGGAACCTGATGGCACCAGCAGCACATTGCTGTCCGGGAGCCCCAAACTTGCTCCACTGCACCTATATGGCTGCCACATGCTGTACCACCTTCCTCTCCCCAACAACACAATAAAGCAGCCCTACAATGACCAAGCCATTCCTCTAACCCAAAACCCCATTGCTCAATATTAACTAATGTCTCACCATTCACTCCAAGTGTCAAGACCACTTCCAAGGTTTGAGGCAAAAATGGACAAGACCAGAAAGTGTTGCAAAGAACTACATTTACGTGTGTCATGAATATAACTGAAACTTACCACTAACATTTTTTCATTCACCCATGTGCATCTAGGATTGTGTCTTTTTTCTTTTCCGCGTGCTTCTATGAGGTGCAACCCCTGTGGCTTCAGCAGAGGTAGAGGCAGGTTGCTCACTTCACTGTTGCAACTGGTTGACTTCTTTGGCAGATGTCCTCTGGGTTTTGGAGCAGTCGATTTTAGTATCATCATCAAACTTCTTAATCATATCCCCTACATCCAAGTCTAAATCATTGATATATACCACAAAAAGCAAAGGACCTAGTACTGAGCCCTGTGGAACCCCACTGGAGGGTTTCTGCCTCTACCGCCCTTTCAGGCACTGAGTTCCAGACCCTCACCATCTTCTAGGTCACAAAAACACCCAACAACCTTTGCTTCCTGCCTCTGAGCCAATTTTGGATCCAACTTGCCACTTTGTCCTGGATCCCTTGAGATTTTACTTTTGTGACCAGCCTGCCATGTGGAATCTTCTCAAAAGCCTTGCTGAAATCCATATACACTACATCAAATGCACTACCCTCATCGACCCTCCTTGTTACTTCCTCAAAAAATTCAATCAAGATAGTCAGACAAAACCTTCCTTGAACAAATCCATGCTGACTGTCCTTGATTAATCCGTGTCTTTCTAAATGAAGATTTATCCTGTCCCTCAGGATTTTTTCCAATAATTTTCCCACCACCGAGGTTAGGTTGACTGGCCTGTAATTACTCGGTCTATCCCTTTCTCGCTTTTTAAACAATGGTAGCATGTTAACAGTCCTCCAGCCAGAGTGGAATGGAAAATGATGATCAGAGCCTCTGCTATTTCCTCTTTTGCTTCTCCTAACAGCCTGGGATACATTTCATCCAGTTCTGGGGATTTATCCACTTTCAAAGCTGCTAAATCCCTTAATACTTCCTCTCTCACTATGTTTATTTCATCTAATATTTCACACTCCTCCTCCCTGATTGCAATGTCGGTATCACCCCTCTCTTTTGTGAAAATAGATGCAAAGTATTCAGTAAGAACCATACCCATGTCTTCTGCCTCCACACACA
Organism: Pristiophorus japonicus; assembly: GCF_044704955.1. Taxonomy (NCBI): domain Eukaryota; kingdom Metazoa; phylum Chordata; class Chondrichthyes; family Pristiophoridae; genus Pristiophorus; species Pristiophorus japonicus. Next base: position 172,386,011 of record NC_091984.1, read on the forward strand.
TTCCCATTATGGTCTCTAATAGGCCCTACTCTTTCTTTAGTTATCCTCTTGCTCTTAATGTATTTATAAAACATCTTTGGGTTTTCCTTGATTTTGCATGCCAAATTTTTTTCATGTTCTCTCTTTGCTTTCCTAATTTCCTTTTTAATTTCACCCCCACTTCCATGTCCCCCTCACCATCATGGGGCTTCCGCACTTCCCTGCTAGCAAGGAGCTGGAGAGCACCTTGTTGCACAGCAGTGGGCCGATGAACGCCCAATTCTATGCTTATATCCCTCTTCGAGATGAGGTCTATGAGCGTTTGTCATCTGTTGTCCACAGCAAGCACGTTCTCATGTGACTGGCACACTTGCTGTTCCATGGCCATCCTTTCCATGGACCAGCACTAAGTCACCATTGTCGGCGAGATGTCCGTACTCATGTTGGAGATGGACTCCTCCATTCTCTGCACAGTCGCACACATCGCGGCTGCAAAAGCTGCCAGAGCCTCTTGCAGTTGTTGCTGCCCCTCCAAGATCACCCTATTTCTCGATGGCCCCCGAAATTCAGCATCTGCATGCAGCTCAGCAGAGCTTGGACCATCCTGCACCCTCCGGCGAGGAGTTTCCACTGCTGTCCCAGTCAACACCATCTGTTCTTGCTCACTTGTGATGTGAGAGACACCAGGTGACAACACTATTCCATCTCACACAGGACCCACCGAGGTGGGCATTTCTGCTGCAGCTGGATGTGCTTGGGTCTGCTGCCGGTGCACCTTCAGAGAATGGAGTGTCCTCTGAGGAGTCGTCTTCCTCCTCCTGTTGGACAATGAGGGGGGGGTGCAGGGGGCACTTGATGAACCTGTGAGAGAGTAAAGAGATGAATTAGAAGTGTTATAATAAGAATGGGTAACGTTACCGTTACGCACATGATGACATTTCAATGGCTGCTAACATCAGTCACCATATGACTATTACATGCCATGTGGCTGTATGAGATGTAATTCTGTCACCAGGTTATTGGGATGTCCCTCTCTCTGTCTCCCACCACCAGCATCTCTCGAGCTCCCGAAATCTCCAGTGCACTCCCCCCCACTCCCCCGCCCCCCCTACTGCTGTTAGGTGTGCGAAGATTGGAGGGCCCCTCTGTTTCTCTCCCTCTCCCTCTTATTGTGGGCTCTCTTCTCATGCAAGGAGGAAAAAAAGAGAAGTTTGTGATAGTGATGGAATTAATGTAATGAATGGATGGGCCACATCTTTAGAAGCTGACTATGAGGACAATACCAAATGGCCTTATTCTGTTGTGTTACTTGCTATGATTGCATTAGGGTGAGGGTGAGTGTGAGGGGTGGTTAGTCAGATGGGGAAGTGAGTAGACACATAGACAGAGAGGGGTGGGTGGATGTGCAAGGTATGTTGGTGTGCAGGAGTAGACTTGGGACAGCCGAGTGATGTGGTGACAGGCACATGAGGATGAGGGTGAGTGTGGCATTGCACTCACCTTTCCTGACCTCGTCAGATCATTGAATCTTTTCCAGCACTGGATCCACGTCTCCTGACAGCAACCCTGCTGCTGACCTCCTCAGCGATATCCAGCCGGGCTCTTTTGGTCTCTTGTGGAAGTTTTCCTCGCGAATCATCAGGAAAGAGGACCTCCCTGCACGCTCTGACTGCCTCCACCAGCGTGTGCAGCGATGAGTGTGAGAAGCGTGCTGCAGCCAACGGCCTTTGATGATCTATCATTCCAAATTTATAACAGTGCTGCAGCCGTGCTGTGTCACCTTCCACGCTACTCTAGCAACATTCAAGCGCATTCAGTACAAAGCTGCTTTAAATATGGTTGTTGGAAACGAGTCATCGATGACATCATCAGACCCACACCATTTCATAGGCCCGGGAAATGTGCATGAGTCTTTTGATTGGGGCCGTTAAGCGAAAGTCGCTCAGAACATCGCACTCCAGACCCACGACGCCACCCGCCCTCAAACCTCAACGCAAAGGTAAAAGTTCCAGCTGATGTTTGCCGTGATGAAAAGGTGCCGAACTCTTTGCTGATTTTCCTCAAATTATCATAAGGAGGATGGTCAGAATGCTTATTGTTGTAAAGTCCTTACTCTGCAGTATGAAACCACACAAAGCACATTCTGGGGACAAGGTCACTCTGTGACCTGAACTCTTTATTCACAGGGCTCCAAAGATGATGAGCCTGCGTGGGACCTCCCTTTTTATACCTGTGTGATCAGGTAAGGAGTGTCTCCCACAAGTTCACCCCTTGTGGTCAAGGTGTGCATCTAGGTTGAGCATATACAGTAATACAGTGGTATTACATTGTGGTTACATACATGACATCACCTCCCCTCCGCAAAGTCTTATTGGGATCATAGGTTTAGTCTTTCAGGTGGTCGACGCTCCCTCGTGGAGCGCCGCAGTTGGGGCTCTGGTTGTTGGACACTGACGTGAGTGTCTGTCACCTGTGGTGATTCCGGCCTGTCCGGGCTGACCGCAGGGACTGTGCATTCTTCTGATTGCTCTTGTTGCTCGTTCACTGGCGGTGTTGTGAGCTCCATCTCATGGTCTTCTTCAGGTTCCTCCGTGTCGATGCTGAACCTTTTTTTTACTTGGTCCAGATGCTTACGGCATATCTGACCATTGTTGAGTTTTACCACGATGACCCTATTCCCCTCTTTGTCAATTACAGTGCCCTCAAGCCATTTGGGCCCCATGGTGTGACTGAGGACAAATACAGGATCATTTATTTCTATAATTCACCCCCTAAAATTACGGTCATGGTACTCGTTTTGTGACTTGCACTTGCCCTCAACTATGTCAGTCAGGACTGGGTGAATGAGGGACAACCGAGTTTTGAGTGTCCGTTTCATTAGTAGCTCTGCAGGTGGGACCCCCATAAGCGAGTGTGGTCGGGATCTATAGGCCAGCAGGAGACGTGATAGGCAGCATTGTAGGGAGGGTCCTTGAATCCTGAGCATACTTTGCTTAATGATTTGGACTGCATGTTCCGCCTGGCCATTGAAGGCCAGCTTGAACGGTGCAGTCCTGACGTGGTTGATGCTATTGCCCGACATAAACTCTCAGAATTCGTAGCTTGTGAAACATGGGCCATTATCACTAACCAGGATGTTCGACAAGCCATGGGTTGCAAAGATCGCACGTAGACTTTCCACGGTGGTGGATGGCGTGCATGAATTCAGAATGATGCACTTGATCCATTTCGAGTACACATCTACCACAATAAGGAACATCTTTCCCATGAACGGGCCCACGTAGTCAACATGAATGCGTGATCATGGCCTGGTGGGCCAGGGCCATGGGCTGAGCGGGGCCTCCCTGGGGGCATTACCCAGCTGGGCACATGTCATGCACCTGCGAACACAGTGTTCCAGGTCTGATTCAATTCCAGGCCACCAAACGTGTGACCGGGCAATGGCCTTCATCAGCACAATGCCAGGGTGCTCGCTGTGGAGATCCCTGATGAATGCCTCCCTACCCTTCTGGGGCATAAGCACCCGGCTGCCCCGTAGTAGGCAGTCGGCTTGGATGGAGAGCTCATCCATCCGTGTGTGGAACGGTCTGACCTCCTCAGGCCATGCTCCATGTACGGGTGCCCAATCCCCAATCAGGAAACATTTTTTAATCAGGGTTAGGAGGGGATCTCTGTTTGTCCAGATTTTGATCTGGCGGGCTGTGATGGGGGAGCCTGCTCTATCAAAGGCATCGACAGCCATGACCATCTCGGCGCTTTGCTCCGCTGCCCCCTCAGTAGTGGCCAGTGGAAGCCTGCTGAGCGCGTCAGTGCAATTTTTAGTACCGGGTCGGTGCCAGATGGAATAGTCATAAGCAGCCAGTGTGAGAGCTCATCGCTGTATCCGAGCTGATGCATTGGCATTGATAGCCTTACTGTCTGACAACAGGGATGTTAATGCCTTGTGGTCCGTCTCTAATTCAAACTTCCTACCAAAGAGGTACTGATGCATTTTCTTTATACCATAGACACATGCAAGCGCTTTCTTCTCGACCATCCCATATCCCCGTTCTGCTTGAGAGAGTGACCTGGAGGCATAAGCCACAGGTTGTAGTTGATCCTCAGCATTGCCCTGCTGCAACATGCACCCAACCCTATAGGACGATGCATAACATGTCAGAACCAATTTTTTACAGGGGTCGTACAGGGTCAACAACTTGTTTGAACAAAGTAGGTTTCGTGCCCGATCAAAAGCCCGTTCCTGACAGTCCCCCCAAAACCAATCACAACCCTTACGCAGGAGCACATGTAGTGGCTCCAACAACATGCTCAAGTTCGGCAGAAAGTTCCCGAAATAGTTCAACAGTCCCAGGAATGAACGCAACTCCGATGTGTTGCAGGGCCTGGGTGCTCGTCGAATTGCCTCTGTTTTGGATTCGGTGGGCCGAATCCCATCTTCAGCAACTCTCCTACCCAGAAACTCAACCTCAGGAGCTAAGAACACACATTTAGACTTCTTGAGTCGCAGGCCTACCCAGTCCAGTCGGCGTAGCACCTCCTCCAGGTTGTGGAGGTGTTCCTCGATGTCTCGACCCGTGATGAGGATGTCGTCCTGGAATACGATCGTTCCAGGAATGGATTTAAGCAGGCTTTCCATGTTTCTTTGAAAAATCACGGCCGCTGATCGAATGCCAAACGGGCGCCTGTTTAAACGAACAGTCCCTTGTGCGTGGTGATGGTGGTCAGTAGTTTAGATTCATCGGCCAGTTCCTGGGTCATATAGGCTGAAGTGAGGTCCAACTTGGTGAACAGCTTGCCGCCTGCCAGCGTGGTGAAGAGGTCCTCCGCTCTCGGGAGCGGGTATTGATCTTGTAGGGACACCCGATGGTGGCCTTGTAGCCATCCGCTTTTAGGACGGGAATGATGGGGCTCGCCCAGTCACTGAATTCAACAGACGAGATGATGCCCTCTCTCAACAGCCGGTCCAATGCGCTCTCGATCTTTTCCCGCATCACATACGGCACCACTCTGGCTTTGTTGTGCACTGGCCTGGCGTCCGGGGTGATGTGTATCACTACTTTAGTGCCTTTGAAAAGGTGGTGGATCTGGCCAGTTCCGGGCAGGTCACCGAAAGAATGCCTGGAGATGAGGCCCGGTGCTTCACATCAGCTGGACCTGCTCTTCCCCGATTCCTCAGGCGTGGTGCCCACTGCAGGGCCGGCACACATTTTATCCCCCTCCCTTTAAAGCTGAGGCCCATGTACCGACAGGTTAACTCTGCTCACTCAGAGTTGCCCAACCAATCGCAGGTCAGGGCTATAAATAGAGCTGGAGCGCTGGGCTCTGGAACATCGTGGGCGAAAGTGCAGCAAATGAGGGTACGGGGTCCAGAAGAGGTGAGGGCCCAGGGGCAGCATGGGCCTGCCCACACTGCGATATGTGTGCCCACTAGGTCCATGCAGCAGAGCAGGTCTCCAGTCATCCTGGTTCAACCCTTGCCACTGGATAAAGGCCGAGACCTGTCAAGCCCATGTGGTGGCTGATGTGCAACAGTCACCACACGTTAAAAAAATCCACACACAGGCATCTTCCATCCCCTCAACTGGAGTTCAGGACTGGAACATCGGGTCCTTCATTGAAACATCTGTGAACTCTTGTGGAAGCAAGTCATCCTCACTCGAGGACTGCCTGTGATGATGATGCATCCCCGAGCCCTGGCTATCCAGCCCTCAAAACCAGACAATCTTATTCTATTTGTGCATATATTTCTTAGTTGTCTACTGGAGACCAGTGATCTTAAAGTGGTAACACGCTTGCTTCTAAATGAGAAAGTTATGGTTTGAAGTACAATTCGAGGCCTTGATCACATAATCTAGGCTAACACCACAGCTCAGTATTGCCTTTTTGGAGATGCTGTGCTTTGTTCGGGTGGATGTTGAGGCTGCAGGGTTGGTGTGACAGATCTGAGCCTTGTACAGATATCTACAAGGGTTCAGTGGTGTCAGCCGCTCCCTCATGTGGTCTGGTTGCCTGTTTTTTGACAGAAGTTGAATCCCGCTGCCCTGTATCTGCCAGCATGGTTGCGTGACCAGGAAGTGTAACTCCCTTGCAATCGAGACTGGATCAAGCACATGTACTTCTTTGATCTCTCCAAAGGTAGACTGAGTTAACACAAGGTGAGGCTTCGTTTGGTTTGGTTCATAAAGTACAGTAGACAAATCACGCAGAACGCAATCAGTTCAACTTCTGTGTGTCTGCGGTTACAAAAACAATAAAGAACACACACGTGCTACCTCACTTCGGGGACTCCTTCACTTCACATCGATGCACAAACTCTCCCTGACCAGGACACAAGTTTCAGAGTCGCAGCCTGGCTTTGGATGTCTGTGTTGATTCTTAAGGCCCTACATTTCCCCAGCCGGTTAGAGCGCCGTAGTTAGACGCGGTACGCCGATTTCCTGGGGGGAAAAAGCGCCAAAAATTTACCTTTGAATTTGGCCACTCCCTCGTTGTCCTGATCCATCAGCGTGGCGCTGCAGAGCCTGAGGGGGGCGGGGGCAGAGCTTTGGCCGCACTTGCTCAGGACAGCTGGCGGGGGGGGCGGGGGCTTGGACCCAGCATTTTGTGTAATGCCAGCAGGGGCACGCATGATCGTTTGAGCGTGCGCACATGCACAATGGGCGGTTCAGTTTACGCGCATGCGCAGTGCAACAGGAAGCTTGGCAATTGGCCAATTAAAGGGAGAGCATCCTCAGAATCATTGTTCATGGAACATATATAAAGGTAAGGTGTGAATATTGATTTTTATGTGGCTGAGGGAGTGGAAAGGAGTGCTAGATAGGTATAAGAGAGGTATAAGTGTGATCTTTGAACATTACCTGCGATTGAGTCCAATAGACGAATGCGCAAGAGCGTGCAATACGAACCAAGAATTTCCTCCATGAGGAGGTGGAGAAATTAGTGATTGTTCTTGAGGAGAAATGGCTGGAGCTGGATGTCAGCAAGAATGGTTCGTCAAAGGTCTCCCCCAAGGAAATGAGAAAAAGATGGAACCTCGTTGCAGAAGAATTCTCCGCTGGGGTCAAGACCGCAAGATCTGGAAGCCAGTGCAAGAAATGGCAGGATGTTGGTCAAACGTAGAAACATAGAAAATAGATGCAGGAGTAGGCCATTCGGCCCTTCGAGCCTGCACCGCCATTCAATAAGATCATGGCTGATCATTCCCTCAGTACTCCTTTCCTGCTTTCTCTCCATACCCCTTGATCCCTTTAGCCGCAAGGGCCATATCTAACTCCCTCTTGAATAAATCAATGAACTGGCATCAACAACTCTCTGCGGCAGGGAATTCCATAGGTTAACAACTCTCTGAGTGAAGAAGTTTCTCCTCGTCTCAGTCCTAAATGGCCTACCCCTTATTCTAAGACTATGTCCCCTGGTTCTGGACATCCCCAACATCGGGAACATTCTTCCCGCATCTAACCTGTCCAGTCCCGTCAGAATCTTATACGTTTCTATGAGATCCCCTCTCATCCTTCTAAACTCCAGTGAATAAAGACCCAGTTGATCCAGTCTCTCCTCATATGACAGTCCAGCCAGGCCCGGAATCAGTCTGGTGAACCTTCGCTGCACTCCCTCAATAGCAAGAACGTCCTTCCTCAGATTAGGAGACCAAAACTGTACACAATATTCCAGGTGAGGCCTCACTAAGGTCCTGTACAACTGTAGTAAGACCTCTCTGTTCCTATACTCAAATCCTCTAGCTATGAAGGCCAACATACCATTTGCCTTCTTCACCGCCGGCTGTACCTACATGCCCACTTTCAGTGACTGATGAACCATGACACCCAGGTCTCGTTTCACCTCCCCATTTCCTAATCTGCCGCCATTCAGATAATATTCTGCCTTCGTGTTTTTGCCCCCAAAATGGATAACTTCACATTTACCCACATTATACTGCATCTGCCATGCACTTGCCCACTCACCTAACCTGTCCAAGTCAAGTAGTGAGTGTAAGTCATGTCTTCATCTTTAAATGGAATTGCAGTGGAAAATGTGACCATCTGTATGTGTCCCACCCATCAGCAGCGCACCACGTCTGACCATTAATAGTTTCATCTTTGCAGAAGTAATTGGCCCACAACAAGTGGGAGAGAACTAGATTAGGAGGAGGTCTGCCAAATCTGCACCAACTAACACCCCTGGAACAGAGGGTTGCTGCCTTGCTGACTTGCACCGGCAGAAAAAGAATCAGCTCTGTACAAGCTGGATCCACACGCGAGGGTGAGGGTAAGTCATTAAAATGCATAGTCGCCCTTCAAATCAACCTGCTGACTGGCCTGCTACGCGTGAGACTACTCATGCCACCCATCCTGCCCCCTCCTGTGCTGTTAACCATTTGACTGTTCTGTTGTCTTTTGCAGAAGAAGAAGACACTCCTCAAGATCCTGAGGATCCAGATGCATGCACTCCAGACCAAGGTGGGTGAGAGGAGGAGGGGTCCATGGAAATGTGTGCTCAGGAGAATGCTGACCGCGATATGGATCAGGACATAGCACAGGGCTCCATGAGCTCCTCAGCAACATTCCATAGGTTCACACCTTCCGAGGTCGCGGGTCTGAGTCGGGAAATGCATCTTGGGACACCCAGTCCCCCACTGTCCCAGCCTGCGCCTCGCACTGGAGGGGTGCCACTAGGCAGACCAACGGTGAGAGGAAGGAGAAGCCGACCAGTCTCTCCTGAGAGGCAGCCTTCAGCAGAGGTTAATCAGGTTGTTTCATTGGGTGAGGAGACCAATGCCCTCACAAGATCACTCATGGCGGCCATCAGTGGGGTGCGTGATGAGGTCGCGACACTGTCGGGTGAAATCTCTGCACTAAGACAGGAAGTGAGGGCGGGCATTTCAGAGGGTGTGCAGATGATGGAAGATGCCATGAGGGAGCTGGCTTCTGCAATAAGGGCACAAAGGCCGGAGACCTAAATGCCACTCCCACTTCAATCCACGCACCAGCCACCGGTCAGACCTAAGTCGGGCCCCCAACCGCACCCCCCACCATCACCGACCCTATGAGGAAGTGTACTTTCTCCGAGATGTGGGTGAGGGATGGGTGCAGACTTTCTCTCCTGTTGTTGTTGTCGTTGGTGTCTTTGAAGTGCATTGTAAAATTTACAATAAAAGATATTTTGCATCAAAACTGAATCATGTTCCATTAGGACCACGCAACATTTAGGGTCAACTGTAAAAAGTAAAAATGCCTCACCCCTACAGTCATGCGTGCCTGCTGCCCATAGCCCTGGCGGGAGAGCGAGTCGGTGTGTTCTGCAGTCGGCAAGGTAGGACTGCTCTATTTTCAGTAGCTGATTTATCTTTCATTTATTTGTGATGATGTTTTGCAGCTGTTGTGCTGAAGATGTTGTGCTGATGCTGTGAAGGTCTTTAGTGCTTTAGAATCCTCTAACTCACCACCCCTTCCCCCTCCCCGCCTTATCTCTGGCTACCTGCGCTGATTTCTTAAATGTAGGTAAGGTTTTTCTGTGCCAAAAGTGGCCACGTACACTAGCCTAAGTTAGTTTGGAGTAACTCTCAGCTGGCCAAATTTGCTTCTATGGCCAGAAGAGGCGTAAGTGGCTTGTCATGCCCCCTTTTGGAGAGAATAAACTAAACTAGAAAAAAAACTAACTAACTGACTTACATTGGAGTAAGTTAAATGGGGAAATTTGCGATTTTTAAGTTACTCCAAAAAAAACTACTTACTCCAGAAAAAATGGGGCAACTCTTGGGGAAATTTGGGCCCTAAACGTCTTCCTTTCAAAAACTTGCAAAAGAAATCAAGGAAATTTGCCAACATCAAGATGCTAAATGCCTCCGAATGACCAGATGTTGCTAACTAATGGGCTATTGTTTGAGACCAGTCCAGAATGATCCATGCCGCATTGAACTCGCAGCTCGCCTGCCGATGAACGGCCAACCCAGGACAGTGCTGTCTGGTTAAACTATTCCCTTGCAGGGATGTAGGGGCCAGGTTTCACGATTCACGTGCCTGTTTGGCTGGTCACAGCCAGCATGTGAAATTGGTGCCGCAACCTCATTGTAACGTAGCAGGCATGCAACCAGCGCTTTTCATTGGCTGCACACCCTTTCTGGGGGGGCTGGAAATTGGGCTTGACTGACGCCACTTCAGAACAACCAGGTAGGTGGAAGAAACACTGACAGGGCATCCAGATTCTGTGACACTGCCTCAGAGGCCCCGGTACCGCAGGAAGGAGATCCTCTTCTCTCCAGTGGGCAGAAAGCCCTCAAGGCAACAACTGCGCCACCAATGGGAAGACGGTTAAGCTAGTGAATGGCAGGAGCTTAGCTCCTAGCACATGGCTGCAATGCAGGAAGAGATTCAATGACCTGTCCAGAGTAGTCAAGGTATTTGCTGATGACAAGCACATTCTCTAATCACCTCACAAGGATGTCACTTACAATCTCTTCCTTATTGCAGAAAATGGAATCAAGGCATTGAAGTCATTGTTTCGTGAAATGGAGATGGTGTTGGTAGTTCTACTTGCAGTGAAGTGAGGATAAGACTGATAAGGCTGGACTGAAGGAAGGATTTGAATGGTGGTAATATGGACAGTGGTGATCAGAATTGCGGGACTATTGGTGCGTTGGGGACGGGAGGGATGGTTCAGGTGAAGCGGTCTTGAATGAACTGGTCTCTAAGAGCTATAGCCGCTAGAGCACTGGTGATCAGTGCTGCTTTTGCTCGTCCCCCTCCTCCTCCTCCCCCTCTCCCTCCTGCTGCACTTCTTGCTGCCTAGGTGGTGGGAACAACTGATTCCTCCTAATGGTGGTTATGGAGCATGCAGCAGATAATGACGAATCTGGATACACTCTCAGGAGTGTACTGCAAAGCTCCCCCCAAGCAGTCCAGGCAGCAGGAGCGCTGGCTGAGGATGCTGATGTTTGCTCGATGACATTCCTGGTGGCAGCTTGGTTCTCGTTGTAGGCCTGCTCCGTGTTTGTGTCCAGGTTCCTGAGAGGAGATGTGAGCCATGTTGCCCAGTAGCCAGCCTGTGACCTGCCAGCGGGGTTGGAATAAAGGTGGCACAGAGGACTGGCACATGATAAATGAACCGTGACTGCTGCCAGGAAACCGACATGGATCTGTTTGATGCACTGCCTGTGGTCGCAAACCAGCTGGATATTGAATGAGTAGAATCCCTTTCTATTGACAAAGATGCCAGGCTAGAGATGTGGAGCATGCAAGGCAACGTGAGTACAGTTTCTGGCACCTTAAACCCTGGTGAAGCCTGCCTTGCGTGTAAACCCCGGCGCTCTCTCATTCTGCTTAGTTCTGTCCATGGGGAAAGAGATGTAGGTATACATCCTCATTTAGAAAGCCGAGGTGACCTCCCTGACACAATGGTGAACTGCAAACTGGGCGATGTCGCTGTTGCCACCTGTTGCAACCTGAAAGGAGCCTTTGGCATAAAGGTTAAGGGCCACGGTGTCCTAGACAGCCACTGGCAGTGCTCTCCATGCTCTAGTATGACTCAAGTTGTGGCTGCAGCAGGTGACATCATCTCATATTATAGGCAGTTCCTCGAAGCAAGGATGACTTGCTTCCACGCAAAAAAGGGATGAGTTCACAGGTGTTTCAATGAAGGACTTAATATTCCAGGTCCTGAATACAAATTGAAGGGTGGAAACATAGAAACATAGAAACATAGAAAATAGGTGCAGGAGTAGGCCATTCGGCCCTTCTAGCCTGCACCGCCATTCAATGAGTTCATGGCTGAACATTCAACTTCAGTACCCCATTCCTGCTTTCTCGCCATACCCCTTGATCCCCCTAGCAGTAAGGACCTCATCTAACTCCTTTTTGAATATATTTAGTGAATTGGCCTCAACAACTTTCTGTGGTAGAGAATTCCACAGGTTCACCACTCTCTGGGTGAAGAAGTTCCTCCGCATCTCGGTCCTAAATGGCTTACCCCTTATCCTTAGACTGTGACCCCTGGTTCTGGACTTCCCCAACATTGGGAACATTCTTCCTGCATCTAACCTGTCTAACCCCGTCAGAATTTTATATGTTTCTATGAGGTCCCCTCTCATTCTTCTGAACTCCAGTGAATACAAGCCCAGTTGATCCAGTCTTTCTTGATAGGTCAGTCCCGCCATCCCGGGAATCAGTCTGGTGAACCTTCGCTGCACTCCCTCAATAGCAAGAATGTCCTTCCTCAGGTTAGGAGACCAAAACTGTACACAATACTCCAGGTGTGGCCTCACCAATGCCCTGTACAACTGTAGCAACACCTCCCTGCCCCTGTACTCAAATCCCCTTGCTATGAAGGCCAACATGCCATTTGCTTTCTTAACCGCCTGCTGCACCTGCATGCCAACCTTCAATGACTGATGTACCATGACACCCAGGTCTCTTTGCACCTCCCCTTTTCCTAATCTGTCACCATTCAGATAATAGTCTGTCTCTCTGTTTTTACCACCAAAGTGGATAACCTCACATTTATCCACATTATACTTCATCTACCATGCATTTGCCCACTCACCTAACCTATCCAAGTCGCTCTGCAGCCTCACAGCATCCTCCTCGCAGCTCACACTGCCACCCAACTTAGTGTCATCCGCAAATTTGGAGATACTACATTTAATCCCCTCATCTAAATCATTAATGTACAGTGTAAACAGCTGGAGCCCCAGCACAGAACCTTGCGGTACCCCACTAGTCACTGCCTGCCATTCTGAAAAGTACCCATTTACTCCTACTCTTTGCTTCCTGTCTGACAACCAGTTCTCAATCCATGTCAGTACACTACCCCCAATCCCATGTGCTCTAACTTTGCACATCAATCTCTTGTGTGGGACCTTGTCGAACGCCTTCTGAAAGTCCAAATATACCACATCAACTGGTTCTCCCGTATCCACTCTACTGGAAACATCCTCAAAAAATTCCAGAAGATTTGTCAAGCACGATTTCCCTTTCACAAATCCATGCTGACTTGGACCTATCATGTCACCTCTTTCCAAATGCACTGCTATGACATCCTTAATAATTGATTCCATCATTTTACCCACTACCGATGTCAGGCTGACCGGTCTATAATTCCCTGTTTTCTCTCTCCCTCCTTTTTTAAAAAGTGGGGTTACATTGGCTACCCTCCACTCCATAGGAACTGATCCAGAGTCAATGGAATGTTGGAAAATGACTGTCAACGCATCCACTACTTCCAAGGCCACCTCCTTAAGTACTCTGGGATGCAGTCCATCAGGCCCTGGGGATTTATCGGCCTTCAATCCCATCAATTTCCCCAACACAATTTCCCGGCTAATAAGGATTTCCCTCAGTTCCTCCTCCTTACTAGACCCCCCGACCCCTTTTATAACCGGAAGGTTGTTCGTGTCCTCCTTCGTGAATACCGAACCAAAGTACTTGTTCAATTGGTCCGCCATTTCTTTGTTCCCCGTTATGACTTCCCCTGATTCTGACTGCAGGGGACCTACATTTGTCTTTACTAACCTTTTTCTCTTTACATATCTATAGAAACTTTTGCAATCCGTCTTAATGTTCCCTGCAAGCTTCTTCTCATACTCCATTTTCCCTGCCCTAATCAAACCCTTTGTCCTCCTCTGCTGAGTTCTAAATTTCTCCCAGTCCCCAGGTTCGCTGCTATTTCTGGCCAATTTGTATGCCACTTCCTTGGCTTTAATACTATCCCTGATTTCCCTTGATAGCCACGGTTGAGCCACCTTCCCTTTTTTATTTCTATGCCAGACAGGAATGTACAATTGTTGTAGTTCATCCATGCGGTCTCTAAATGTCTGCCATTGCCCATCCACAGTCAACCCCTTAAGTATCATTCGCCAATCCATCTCAGCCAATTCACGCCTCATACCTTCAAAGTTAGCCTTCTTTAAGTTCTGGACCATGGTCTCTGAATTAACTGTTTCATTCTCCATCCTAATGCAGAATTCCACCATATTATGGTCACTCTTCCCCAAGGGGCCTCGCACAACGAGATTGCTAATTAATCCTTTCTCATTACATAACACCCAGTCTAAGATGGCCTCCCCCCTAGTTGGTTCCTCGACATATTGGTCTAAAAAACCATCCCTTATGCACTCCAGAAAATCCTCCTCCACCGTATTGCTTCCAGTTTGGTTAGCCCAATCTATGTGCATATTAAAGTCACCCATTATAACTGCTGCACCTTTATTGCACGCACCCCTAATTTCCTGTTTGATGCCCTCCCCAACATCACTACTACTGTTTGGAGGTCTGTACACAACTCCCACTAACGTTTTTTGCCCTTTGGTGTTCTGCAGCTCTACCCATATAGATTCCACATCATCCAAGCTAATGTCCTTCTGAACTATTGCCTTAATCTCCTCCTTAACCAGCAATGCTACCCCACCTCCTTTTCCTTTTATTCTATCCTTCCTGAATGTTGAATACCCCTGGATGTTGAGTTCCCAGCCCTGCTCATCCTGGAGCCACGTCTCCGTAATCCCAATCACATCATATTTGTTAACATCTATTTGCACAGTTAATTCATCCACCTTATTGCGGATACTCCTTGCATTAAGACACAAAGCCTTTAGGCTTGTTTTTTTAACACCCTCTGTCCTTTTAGAATTTTGCTGTACAATGGCCCTTTTTGTTCTTTGCCTTGGGTTTCTCTGCCCTCCACTTTTCCTCATCTCCTTTCTGTCTTTTGTTTTTGCCTCCTTTTTGTTTCCCTCTATCTCCCTGCATTGGTTCCCATCCCCCTGCAATATTAGTTTAACTCCTCCCCAACAGCACTAGCAAACACTCCCCCGAGGACATTGGTTCCGATTCTGCCCAGGTGCAGACCGTCCGGATTGTACTGGTCCCACCTCCCCCAGAACCGGTTCCAATGCCCCAGGAATTTGAATCCCTCCCTGCTGCACCATTGCTCAAGCCACGTATTCATCTGAGCTATCCTGCGATTCCTACTCTGACTAGCACGTGGCACTGGTAGCAATCCCGAGATTACTACTTTTGAGGTCCTACTTTTTAATTTAGCTCCTAGCTCCTTAAATTCATTTCGTAGGAAGCTGCCTGTGTGTGGATTTTTTTAACGTGTGGTGGTGTTGCACACCAGCCACCACACGGGCTTGACAGAGCTAGGTCTTGGTCCAGTGGTAAGGGTTAACCAAGATGACTGGCGACCTGCTCTGCTGCACAGACCTAATGCGCACACATATCGCAGTGTGTGCTGGCCTGTGCTGCCTTGGGCCCTCGCCTCTCTTGGGCCCCGATCACATGACAGTGACAGCCCCTTTTGTGAAGTGAAGGAGCCTGAGACATTGCTTCTCCGAGAAGTTCATGGAGGAGAGGGGCTCCCTGAAGAGCCGCTGTGGGTATGGCTTCCTGCACAGCGCCCTCCTCCTCCTCCATCTTCTTCCAGCTGCTCCTGCTCTCCTGCCTTTCCCACTGCTCCCCCTCCTCCAGCCCAAACTCAGTGTGACCAGCCCACCCACAGCTGAAGTACAACTGTTTAGAAGGCAGCTGAAAATAGTCCAGCGCCGGCAAAAGCTTCCCCTCAGCCATCAGAATTAACTTTTCACAGGCAGAACACAGGCCACAAAACTAGCAGCCTCAACTGATAATCCAGCAACTGATCTATAAGTGGTGAATAAGCCCCTTAAATAGCACTGCTGGTAGGTCCTTCCTGCCTGTTCGCGTCATGTGTTGCTGAGCGCGTTTACCACGAGGCCAATCTGCTGCTGGGACAGACCAATATCAGAAAAGGATTCCTCAACAATCATGGGACTCTAATTTGAATATTTTATTCATCATTTTGAATAGTCGTGGCGTATGCCCTGGATACCTATGAAACAGCCCGATTTAATAAGCACTTCTGGAACACAATGAGAGTGCGGGTCCCACCGACCATATTAAGGGCCCGAAATTGTTGAAGGCCCCGCCCGCCCAAGTGCCGCCCAAAGGACCGCCGATGGCTGCCGAGGTACCTGACCGTACTATCAGCTGGATTTTCATCGGAGAGGTCTCTCGAAGGTCGGCAGGCGGCAAATGAGCGACTTAAGCCGCCAATCTGGGCAGTAGCCGGCGGGAGTTCCCATTCTCGGCGGCAAAGGCGCTTGTTGCCCAAGTGCTGCGAGGATGGAGTCGGGCCCACGGAGGGGCGAAGACCTAAAAAGCAAAAGCATTAAAAAAAAATTTAAAACCATCTGAAGACCTTCAGGAGACCCCATCCAGGTAAGTCCCTGTAAAGAAAAAAATTACAAACAGTGTACTCACCTTTCTTTCACCATCTTCCTACCTACCGTCGGGGACAGACCAGCCTCCAGCCAGCCGTCCACCCCCATTCTGCCGCCAACTCCCGCTCACAGGAATATCGCAACTCGGCGGGCGGGAGGTCAGTTGCGCCACTCGGCCATCCGCTGATATCGGCGGGTGCTTCCCGGCGGCTCTCCCCTCCCGCCCGCTCCAGGCCACATCAAAAGTGGCACTGGGCAGTTCAACCAGAGGAATGTCGGTGGCAGCGGGCAGCAGTGGGCAGTAAGTTCTTCGATTTCGGACCCTAAATATTTAGCTGCCCGAGTTACATCTGAAAAACAGGTGCAGCACCATCTAAATGTTTAGCTCCATATGTCCAAGTCATTTTTGTGGGAAAAATGGACACAGAATTCCAAACAACAACAACAACAACTTGTATTTATATAGCGCCTTGAACGTAGTGAAATGTCCCAAGGCACTTCACAGGAGTATTATGAGATAAAATGTGACAATTGGTTTCCTCGAACAATGAAATCAAATCAATTGAAGGCATTTTTTAATCCAACCATCCCCTTTGATCAGTAGAAATAACTCAATGGTAAACTGTTCAAATACTTATGACCTTGAATTTTAAGCAAGTAGAACAAATATATAAGCTACATTATTTTTCACAGTGAGTAATATTTCTAAACATGGAAACATAGAACATAGAAAATAGGTGCAGGAGTAGGCCATTCGGCCCTTCGAGCCTGCACCACCATTCAATAAGATCATGGCTGATCATTCACCTCAGTACCCCTTTCCTGCTTTCTCTCCATACCCCTTGATCCCTTTAGCTGTAAGGGACATATCTAACTCCCTCTTGAATATATCCAATGAACTGGCATCAACAACTCTCTGCGGTAGGGAATTCCACAGGTTAACAACTCTCTGAGTGAAGAAGTTTCTCCTCATCTCAGTCCTAAATGGCTTCCCCCTTATCCTTAAACTATGTCCCCTGGTTCTGGACTTCTCCAACGTCGGGAACATTCTTCCTGCATCTAACCTGTCCAATCCTGTCAGCATTTTATATGTTTCTATGAGATCCCTCTCATCCTTCTAAACTCCAGTGAATACAGGCCCAGTCGATCCAGTCTCTCCTCATATGTCAGTTCTACCATCCCGGGAATCAGTCTGATGAACCTTCGCTGCACTCCCTCAATAGCAAGAATGTCCTTCCTCAGATTCGGAGACCAAAACTGAACACAATATTCCAGGTGAGGCCTCACCAAGGCCCCGTACAACTGCAGTAAGACCTCCCTGCTCCTATACTCAAATCCCCTAGCTATGAAGGCCAACATACCATTTGCCTTCTTCACCGCCTGCTGTACCTGCATGCCAACTTTCAATGACTGATGCACCATGACACCCAGGTCTCGTTGCACCTCCCCTTTTCCTAATCTGTCACCATTCAGATAATATTCTGCCTTCTGTTGTTGCCTCCAAAGTGGATAACCTCACATTCACCACCTGACTCTTCAAAGCCTCCCCATCATCTACAAGGCACAAGTCGGGAGTACGATGGAATACTCTCCACTTGCCTGGATGGGTGCAGCTGCAACAATACTCAAGAAGCTCAATACCATACAGGCCAAACTGTCCACTTGATCAGCAGCCCATCCACACCTTAAACATCCAATCCCTTCACCACAGATGCACCTTGGCTGCAGTGTGTACTAAAGAGCCAATAAACTATAGAACTAATGAGAACCTGTTCAACCTAAGTCGCCTCCAGGCTAGATTCAGGTCATCCCATCCTCTATCATCGAACTACACTATGCGGACGACGCTTGCATCCGCGCACACTCAGGGGCTCAACTCCAAGCCATCGTCAACACCTTCACCGAGGCATACGAAAGCATGAGCCTTATGTTGAACATCCATAAGACAAAGGTCCACTGACTTGACCCCGCCATACAGCACTGTCGCCCGGTTATCAAAATCCACGGCTCGGCCATGGACAACGTGGACCATTTTCCATACCTCGGGAGCCTACTATCAGCAAGGGCAGACATCGATGACGAGGTCCAACACCACCTCCAGTGTGCCAGCGCAGCCTTCGATCGCCTGAGGAAGAGTGTGTTTAAAGACCAGGACTTTGAATCTAGCACCAAGCTTATGGTCTGCAGAGCAGTTGTGATACCTGCCCTCCTACAATGGCTCAGAGACATAGACCATATACAGTAGACACCTCAAAGCATCGGAGAAGTACCAACAGCTTTGCCTCCGCAAGATCCTGCAAATCCATTGGGAGAATAGACGCACCAACATCAGTCTTCTCGCTCAGGCCAACATCATCAGCATCGAAGCACTGACCACGCTCGACCAGCTCCATTGGGTGGGCCACATCGTCCGCATGCCCAACACGAGACTCCTTAAGCAAATGCTCTATTCGGAACTCCTACACGGCAAGCGATCCCCAGGTGGGCAGAGGAAATACTTTATCAAGTTGGTGAGAGGGGAGCGACCTATCAAAAGCCCAGCGGGAGATCGAGAGCCAGCGGCAGTTGGTGAGAGGGGAGCGACCTATCAAAAGCCCAGCGGGAGATCGAGAGCCAGCGGCAGTTGGTGAGAGGGGAGCGACCTATCAAAAGCCCAGCGGGAGATCGAGAGCCAGCGGCAGTTGGTGAGAGTGGAGCGACCTATCAAAAGCCCAGCGGGAGATCAAGAGCCAGCGGCAGTTGGCAAAAGGTGGGAGCAGTGTCGGAGCAGCCTATAAAGGCGACCGGTGCAGCTACAGCGGGAGAGAAAGCAAAATAGAAGTAGAAAGTAATCAAAAAGTGACGTCACAGCCAATGGGGTAAGTGATTGGCTGGTGATTGGTGAGTAGCTTTTCTTTTATTTTTTATATCAGTAAGTGAACTGTAACATTGTTATTACCAATTTAAGGGTATCTAAGGTTAAGACATGGCAGGAGAGCTCGGTCACGTGATATGCTCCTCCTGTACCATGTGGGAACTCGGGGACACTTCCGGTGTCCCTGGGCGTTACGTGTGTGGGAAGTGTATCCGCCTCAAGCTCTTGACGGTCCGTGTTGCGGAATTGGAGCTAAGGGTGGAGTCACTCTGGAGCATCCACGATGCTGAGAATGACGTGAGTATCACGTGTAGTGAGTTGGTCTTACCGCAGGAGAAGGGTCCACAGCCAGATAGGGAATGGAAGACCAGCAGGAAGAGCAGTGCAAGAAAGATAGTGCAGGGGTCCCCTGTGGTCATCCCCCTGCAAAACAGATACACTGCTTTGAGTACTGTTGGGGAGGATGACTCATCAGGGGAGGGCAGCAGCAGCCAAGTTCATGGCACCGTAGGTGGCTCTGCTGCAAAGGAGGGCAGGAAAAAGATTGGGAGCGCAATAGTGATAGGGGATTCGATGGTGAGGGGAATAGATAGGCGTTTCTGCAGACGCAACCGAGACTCCAGGATGGTATGTTGCCTCCCTGGTGCAAGAGTCAAGGATGTCTCGGAGCGGGTGCAGGACATTCTGAAATGGGAGGGAGAACAGCCAGTTGTCGTGGTGCACATTGGTACCAACGACATAGGTAAAAAAAGGGATGAGGTCCTACGAAAAGAATTTAAGGAGCTAGGAGCTAAATTAAAAAGTAGGACCTCAAAAGTAGTAATCTCGGGATTGCTACCAGTGCCACGTGCTAGTCAGAGTAGGAATCGCAGGATAGCGCAGATGAATACATGGCTTGAGCAGTGGTGCAGCAGGGAGGGATTCAAATTCTTGGGGCATTGGAACCGGTTCTGGGGGAGGTGGGACCAGTACAAACCAGACGGTCTGCACCTGGGCAGGACCGGAACCAATGTCCTAGGGGGAGTGTTTGCTAGTGCTGTTGGGGAGGAGTTAAACTAATATTGCAGGGGGATGGGAACCTATGCAGGGAGACAGAGGGAGACAAAAATGAGGCAAAAGCAAAAGACAGAAAGGAGATGAGGAAAAGTGGAGGGCAGAGAAACCCAAGGCAAAGAACAAAAAGGGCCACTGTACAGCAAAATTCTAAAAGGACAAAGGGTGTTAAAAAAGCAAGCCTGAAGGCTTTGTGTCTTAATGCAAGGAGTATCCGCAATAAGGTGGATGAATTAACTGTGCAAATAGATGTTAACAAATATGATGTGATTGGGATTACAGAGACGTGGCTCCAGGATGATCAGTGCTGGGAACTCAACATCCAGGGGTATTCAACATTCAGGAAGGATAGAATAAAAGGAAAAGGAGGTGGGGTAGCATTGCTGGTTAAAGAGGAGATTAATGCAATAGTTAGGAAAGACATTAGCTTGGATGATGTGGAATCTATATGGGTAGAGCTGCAGAACACTAAAGGGCAAAAATCGTTAGTGGGAGTTGTGTACAGACCTCCAAACAGTAGTAGTGATGTTGGGGAGGGCATCAAACAGGAAATTAGGAGTGCATGCAATAAAGGTGCAGCAGTTATAATGGGTGACTTTAATATGCACATAGATTGGGCTAGCCAAACTGGAAGCACTACGGTGGAGGAGGATTTCCTGGAGTGCATAAGGGATGGTTTTCTAGATCAATATGTCGAGGAACCAACTAGGGGGGAGGCCATCTTAGACTGGGTGTTGTGTAATGAGAGAGGATTAATTAGCAATCTCATTGTGCGAGGCCCCTTGGGGAAGAG
Organism: Pristiophorus japonicus; assembly: GCF_044704955.1. NCBI lineage: Eukaryota > Metazoa > Chordata > Chondrichthyes > Pristiophoridae > Pristiophorus > Pristiophorus japonicus. The sequence goes on from NC_091984.1 coordinate 172,406,918, forward strand.
TGACCATAATATGGGGGAATTCTGCATTAGGATGGAGAATGAAACAGTTAATTCAGAGACCATGGTCCAGAACTTAAAGAAGGGTAACTTTGAAGGTATGAGGCATGAATTGGCTAAGATAGATTGGCTAATGATACTTAAGGGGTTGACTGTGGATGGGCAATGGCAGACATTTAGAGACCGCATGGATGAATTACAACAATTGTACATTCCTGTCTGGCGTAAAAATAAAAAAGGGAAGGTGGCTCAACCGTGGCTATCTAGGGAAATCAGGGATAGTATTAAAGCCAAGGAAATGGCATACAAATTGGCCAGAAATAGCAGCGAACCTGGGGACTGGGAGAAATTTAGAACTCAGCAGAGGAGGACAAAGGGTTTGATTAGGGCAGGGAAAATGGAGTACGAGAAGAAGCTTGCAGGAAACATTAAGGCGGATTGCAAAAGTTTCTATAGGTATGTAAAGAGAAAAAGGTTAGTAAAGACAAACGTAGGTCCCCTGCAGTCAGAATCAGGGGAAGTCATAACGGGGAACAAAGAAATGGCAGACCAATTGAACAAGTACTTTGGTTCAGTATTCACTAAGGAGGACACAAACAACCTTCCGGATATAAAAGTGGTCAGAGGGTCTAGTAAGGAGGAGGAACTGAGGGAAATCTTTATTAGTCGGGAAATTGTGTTGGGGAAATTGATGGGATTGAAGGCCGATAAATCCCCAGGGCCTGATGGACTGCATCCCAGAGTACTTAAGGAGGTGGCCTTGGAAATAGCGGATGCATTGACAGTCATTTTCCAACATTCCATTGACTCTGGATCAGTTCCAATCGAGTGGAGGGTAGCCAATGTAACCCCACTTTTTAAAAAAGGAGGGAGAGAGAAAGCAGGGAATTATAGACCGGTCAGCCTGACCTCAGTAGTGGGTAAAATGATGGAATCAATTATTAAGGATGTCATAGCAGCGCATTTGGAAAATGGTGACATGATAGGTCCAAGTCAGCATGGATTTGTGAAAGGGAGATCATGCTTGACAAATCTTCTGGAATTTTTTGAGGATGTTTCCAATAAAGTGGACAAAGGAGTACCAGTTGATGTGGTATATGTGGTATAAGAAGGCTTTCGACAAGGTCCCACACAGGAGATTAATGTGCAAAGTTAAATCACATGGGATTGGGGGGTAGTGTGCTGACGTGGATTGAGAACTGGTTGTCAGACAGGAAGCAAAGAGTAGGAGTACACGGGTACTTTTCGGAATGGCAGGCAGTGACTAGTGGGGTACCGCAGGGTTCTGTGCTGGGGCCCCAGCTGTTTACATTGTACATTAATGATTTAGATGAGGGGATTAAATGTAGTATCTCCAAATTTGCGGATGACACTAAGTTGGGTGGCAGTGTGAGCTGCGAGGAGGATGCTATGAGGCTGCAGAGTGACTTGGATAGGTTAGGTGAGTGGGCAAATGCGTGGCAGATGAAGTATAATGTGGATAAATGTGAGGTTATCCACTTTGGTGGTAAAAACAGAGAGACAGACTATTATCTGAATGGTGACAGATTAGGAAAAGGGAAGGTGCAACGAGACCTGGGTGTCATGGTACATCAGTCATTGAAGGTTGGCATGCAGGTACAGCAGGCGGTTAAGAAAGCAAATGGCATGTTGGCCTTCATAGCGAGGGGATTTGAGTACAGGGGCAGGGAGGTGTTGCTACAGTTGTACAGGGCCTTGGTGAGGCCACACCTGGAGTATTGTGTACAGTTTTGGTCTCCTAACTTGAGGAAGGACATTCTTGCTATTGAGGGAGTGCAGCGAAGATTCACCAGACTGATTCCCGGGATGGTGGGACTGACCTATCAAGAAAGACTGGATCAACTGGGCTTGTATTCACTGGAGTTCAGAAGAGTGAGAGGGGACCTCATAGAAACGTTTAAAATTCTGACGGGTTTGGACAGGTTGGATGCAGGAAGAATGTTCCCAATGTTGGGGAAGTCCAGAACCAGGGGTCACAGTCTAAGGATAAGGGGTAAGCCATTTAGGACCGAGATAAGGAGAAACTTCTTCACCCAGAGAGTGGTGAACCTGTGGAATTCTCTACCACAGAAAGTAGTTAAGGCCAATTCACTAAATATATTCAAAAGGGAGTTAGATGAAGTCCTTACTACTCGGGGGATCAAGGGGTATGGCGTGAAAGCAGGAAGGGGGTACTGAAGTTTCATGTTCAGCCATGAACTCATTGAATGGCGGTGCAGGCTAGAAGGGCTGAATGGCCTGCTCCTGCACCTATTTTCTATGTTTCTATGTTTCTATCAAGGAGGCTTTGAGGGTGTCCTTAAAGTGTAACATCCCCAACGGCACCTGGGAATCTCTGGCCCAAGACTGCCCAAAGTGGAGGAAGAGCATCTGGGAGGGCACTCAGCACCTCGAGTCTCGTCGCCAAGAGCATGCAGAAACCAAGCACAGACAGCGGAAGGAACGTGCGGCAAACCAGGCTCCCCACCCACCCTTTTCTTCAACCACTGTCTGCTCCATCTGTTACAAAGATTGGAATTCCCGCACTGGACTGTACAGTCACCTGAGAACTCACTTTTAGAGTGGAAGCAAGTCTTCCTCGATTTTGAGGGACTGCCTATGATGATGTGTACTATGTAGAGGATGCAACTCGCCAAGGCTTCTTCAGCAGAACCTCTCAAACTGGCAAACTCCACCACCTCAAAGGACAAGGGCAGCAAGTGCATGAGAATAGCATCACCTTCAAGTTGCCTGGAAAGTCACACACCTTTCTGACTTAGACATGCATCACCGCTGGGTCAAAATCCTGAAACTCCCTACATATTAGCATCGTAGAGCACTTTCACCATACTGATTGCAACATTTCAAGAAGATCCATCAACACATTCTCAAGGGCAATAAATGCTGGCATCGCCAGCGCACTCACATCCTAAGAATGAATTTTTATAAAAGATGGAGTTCAATGTGGGGAAATGAAAGGTCAGACGTTGATCAGAGAAAAATAAATCAGAATATTTTCTTAATGGTGAAAGACTAGAAGCTCTGCAGGAGCAACAGGATTTGGGTGTCCATGTGCATAGATCATTAAAAGCTAGTGCACAAAAAGTCATCAAGAAGGTTAATAGAATGTTGGCTTATCTCAAAAGGGCTTGGAATATAAAAGTGAGGAAGTAATGCTTCAATCGCAGAGCCCTGGTCAGACCCCATCTGGAGCACTGTATTCAGTGTTGGCTGCTGCATCTCAGAAAGCATATATTGATCTTGTAGGGAGAACAACACACATTCACCAGAATTATACTGGGGCTTACAGGGTTAAATTATGAGGGCAGGTTTCATAAAGTTGGATTCTATTCCATCGAGTTTAGAAGCTTGAGGGGTGATCTAATCAAGGGATTTAATGGGGTTGATACAGAGAACCTATTTGCTATAGTGGGAGAAATCCAGAACAAGGGGGCTCAATCTTAAAATCAGAGCTGGGCCATTTAGGAGTGAAATCAGGAAGCACATTTTCACACAAAGAGTAGTGGAAATCTGGGATTCTCTCCCTCAAAAAGGCTGTGGGATTCTGGGTCAATTTAAATTTTCAAGCAGAGATCGATACATTTTTGTTCGCTACGGGTATCAAGGGCTAAGATGGGTAAATAGAGCTGAGGTACAGATGAGCCATGATCTAATTGAATGGCGGAGCAGGCTTAGAAACATAGAAAAATAGGTGCAGGAGTAGGCCATTTGGCCCTTCGAGCCTGCACCGCCATTCAATAAGATCATGGCTGATCATTCCTTCAGTACCCCTTTCAGTATTAGTGTTTGTTTCGTTCAGCGCTTGAGAAACAAGCTTCAACATTTGGTGCAGGACTGCTGTGCAGGAGATGAAATGTGTCTGACACAACTGCTGCTGTAACCCTCCGGTCGTGCTGCTGCTGAACATTGAAAGCCAAGATGTAGGGCAAGCCATGTGGATCCCTGGGCATGAGAAACTCAAATCTCAATTGACCTGAAATTACAATTTAATTCTAATTTCATTACCAGACCAACAGTCTCCAAGACAGAGGCCATCAAGAATGCACCCAGGCCACAGAATGTGACAGAGCTGTGTTTGTTCCTGGGACTCCTCAACTATTTTGGTAACTTTCTACTGGGGTTGAGCACTTTGCTGGAACCATTGCATTTATTGCTACGCAAGGGTGACGACTGAGTTTGGGGTAAAGCTCAAGAGACAGCCTTTAATAAGGCCAGAAACCTGCTATGTTCCAACAAGTTACTTGTATTGTATGACCAGTGTAAACGTTTAGTTCTAGCTTTTGATGCATCTTCGTATGGGGTCGGTGTCATGTATCTCACACTACTGTATATAACTGTATCTTACCATGCTATACATGACTATAACTAGATATGACCTGTAACCACAAGCATACTTTACCACGAGGGGTGCACTTGCAGGAGACACTGCATACCTGTTCCACACAGGTATATAAAGGCAGGTCTCAGGTAAGTGTGGCATTCGAGAGCTGTGAAATAAAGATGCAGGTCCTGAGTGACCTCGACTTCAGCATGTGCCTCGTGTGAGTCTGTACTGCAGGGACAGGACTTTACAGTGGCGACGAGTTACGGGATCACAGAATCTACAGAATGGCTACCAACGGCTCAGATGAGAAATAGAATGCTGGAGACAATTGGGAGGACTTTCTGGAAAGGCTCCAGCAAAGCTTTGTAACCAAAGACTGGTTGGGCGACGATAAGGCAGACAAGAGAAGAGCCCATCATTTGACCAGCTGCGGCTCGAAAACATCCGCCTTAATGAAGGACCTGCTGGCACCCGAGAAACCAGCAAGCAAGTCGTTTGAGGAGTTGAGCACACTGGTGAGAGACCACCTGACGCCAGCGAGCGGCTTACTCATGGCCAGACACAGGTTCTACAACTACAGATGCTGTGTGGGCCAGAGCATACCCGACTTTGTGGCGGAACTTCGGAGGCTGGTTAGTTTATGTGAATTCTCCGATGAACTAAGGAGAGAAGTACTGAGAGACTTTTTTATTGAAGGAATAGGCATATTCCGAAAGCTTATAGAAACCAAGAACTTGACCCTAGAGGCAGCAGCACTGGTCGCACAGACATTCTTGGCAGGAGAAGAAGAAACGAGGTTGATCTATATTGCGGGTACGACAACTAACGAAACATCAGAACAAGGGGTCCACAGCATGAAACAAGCCGCTACCCCCACACACAGGCAAAGGCAGGAGAGCAGGCCTTCAATAGCAGGCAGTGGTGCCAGAAGCCATCAAGGGCCACATGAACGGCCGTTCACACCTCATCAACCCACAATGCGAGCAATCAACTACAGGCTGAGAGAAGCTCAAGAGAGATCAGCCGGCACAGCTCATCCTTCGGAAACAATGGAAGCGGTCTGTGCTGGAGATGTGGGGGAAGGCACTCAACAAGGGGGTGTCGATTTCACCATGCTGTTTGCAGAAACTGCATCTATACAGGGCATCTGGCTCGCATGTGCAGAAAAACAGCAGCTCGGCTGGTATACGAATCGGAAGGGTTGGAAAGTGGACCAGAAGACGGTGGGGACAGTGCCCGGGATGCCGAGGTACAGCGGGTCAACACGATCAATGTCCACTGTTCTTATAACAAGACGCCTCCAATAATGATGAGGGTCCTACTCAACGGGATACCAGTCAACATGGAACTGGACACGGGAGCGAGTCAATCTCTCATGAGCGTCCAACAATTTGAACAGCTGTGGCCGCACAAAAGCAACAGACGAAAACTCACAAGGATCGACACCAAACTAAGGACCTATACCAAAGAAATCGTCCCAGTCCTTGGCAGCGCCATGCTCTCAGTCACACACAAAGGGACGGTGAACCGACTTCCCCTGTGGATTGTCCCCGGATATCTCCAAGCACTGTTGGGGAGAAGCTGGCTGGCAAAACTAAATTGGAAATGGGATGATGCTCACGCCATGTCATCAGAGGAACGGACCTCCTGCTCAACAGTTCTAAGTCGTTTTGAACATCTCTTTCAGCCAGGTGTGGGCACCTTCAAAGGGGCCAAAGTTAAAATCGACATCACACAGGATGGCAGACCGGTCCATCACAAGGCTAGAGCTGTGCCTTATGTGATGAGGGAAAAGAATGAACACGAACTGGACCAGCATCTGCGTGAAGGCATTATCTCACCCGTGGAATTTAGCGACTGGGCAAGTCCCATCGTCCCCGTCATGAAGCCTAATGGATCCGTACGAATCTGTGGGGATTACAAGACTACCATAACCAGAGTATCCCTACAGGACCAATACCCGCTGCCCAGAGCAGAGGACCTATTTGCCACATTGGCTGGAGGAAAACTTTTCTCAAAACTAGATCTCACATCTGTGTATATGACGCAAGAACTAACCGAAAAGTCTAAGCTACTCACCACCATCAACACACATCGAGGCCTTTTTATGTACAATCGATGCCAATTCGGCATCAGGTCGGCAGCTGCTATATTCCAGCGCAACATGGAGAGTCTGCTCAAGTCCATCCTGGGGACGGTTGTGTTTCAAGATGACATACTCATCACGAGCAGGGACACCGACTCCCATCTCCGCAATTTGGAGGAAGTACTAAGTCGATTGGATCGGGTAGGCCTAAGAGTTAAGAAATCCAAGTGTCTGTTTCTCGCGCCCGAGGTTGAATATTTGGGCAGAAGGATTACCGCTAATGGAATCCGCCCAACAGAATCCAAAACCGAAGCAATTCGTCTGGCACCCAGGCCCCGGAATGTCTCGGAACTGTGCGCCTTTCTCGGGCTACTCAATTACTTTGGGAACTTTATGCAGAACTTGTGCACGCTGCTGGAGCCTCTCCACGTGCTACTCAGAAAGGGGTTCGATTGGTTTTGGGGAGACGCCCAATAACGCGCCTTCAATAAGGCACGCAACCTTCTATGCTTTAGCCTTTTTTGACCCAGGTAAAAAGCTAGTTTGCATCAGCGTACGGGGTCGGGTGCATTTTACAGCATGTCAGTGATGCGGGTAAATTCAACGCATTGCTTATGCCTCCAGATCACTTTCGCGGGCGGAGCGCGGGTACGGTATGGTTGAGAAGGAGGCGCTCGCGTGCCTGTACGGTGTCAAAAAGATGCATCAATACCTTTTCGGGACCAAGTTCGCGTTAGAAATCGACCACAAACCCCTCACTTCCCTGCTATCTGAGTACAAGGCAATAAACGTCAACGCCTCGGCGCGCATTCAGCGGTGGGCACTCATGCTGGCGGCTTACGACTACACAATAAGGCACAGACCAGGCACAGACAACTGTGCCGACGCGCTTAGCAGGCTACCCCTGGCCACCACGGAAGGGTCCGATGAACAGGACTGTGAGATGGTCATGGCAATCAATGCCTTTGAATCCACAGGTTCGCCCATGATGGCTCGCCAAATCAGAGCCTGGACGACCAGCGACCCCAAGTTATCCTTAGTCAAAAGGTGTGTTTTAACTGGTGACTGGGCAGAGGCTCGCGATGCCTGCCCCGAGGAGATCAAATCTTTTCATGAACTATCACTACAGGCAGACTGCCTGATGTGGGGCAGCCGAGTAGTTATGCCCTTGCGAGGCAGAGAGGCATTTGTCCGGGAGCTCCACCGCGAGCACCCGGGGATCGTTCTTATGAAGGCCATAGCCAGATCACACGTCTGGTGGCATGGCATTGACGCGGACTTGGAGCTCTGCGTCTGGTGGTGCACCATTTGTGCTCAACTCAGTAATGCCCCCAGGGAAGCCCCCCTAAGCCCCTGGCCCTGGCCCACCAAACCGTGGTCGCGGGTGCATGTAGACTATGCGGGCCCATTCATGGGCAAAATGTTCCTCGTAGTCGTCGATGCATTTTCAAAGTGGATCGAGTGCGCCATTTTAAACTCGAGCACTACCTCCACCAGTGTGGAGAGCCTTAGAACCATGTTTGAAACGCACGGCATTCCTGACATATTGGTCAGTGATAATGGTCCGTGCTTCACCAGCGCAGAATTTCAAGATTTTATAATTGACCACGGCATAAATCATGTTAAGACGGCACCATTCAAGCTGGCCTCCAATGGCCAGGCGGAAAGAGCAGTGCAGATCGTTAAACAAGGCATGCTAAAAATCCAAGGTCCCACGGCTACAGAGCCGCCTGTCGCGACTGCTGCTGGCATACAGATCTCGTCCGCATTCGTTGACTGGGGTTCCCCCCGCGCAACTATTGATGAAACAAACCTTAAAGACTCTCGTTAATCCTCCCAGACATGCATGAAATTGTTGAGGCAAAGCGCCGGAAGCTAACTGAGTACCATGACCGAAACTCGAGGGAGAGGTGGAATGAGATAGGGGACAAAATGTTTGTGCTAAACTATGGCAGGGGTCCCAAATGGCTTGCAGGGACAGTAACAGGCAAGGAAGGAAACAGGCTACTGGTTGTACAAATGGACAATGGCCAAACCTGCCGGAGGCATGTAGACCAAGTAAAAAGTAGATTCACCAACAATACTGCTGAACCAGAGGCAGACTACAATGTGGAACTCACACCACACCTGGTGGACAGACAGAGGGAACAACCTGAGGAAAGGGCAGTCTCAACAGACAGCCCAGGCGAGACACCAGCAATCATACTGAACGAAACAGACAGCCCAGGCGAGATACCAGCAATCACACCGAAAGAAAAACAGGCACCAAGGCAAACAACTGAACCACAACTAAGACGCTCCACGCGAGAGCACAGACCACCTGAGAGACTGAATCTATAAAGACAATAAGACCTTGGGGGAGGGTGACGTCATGTATCTCACACTACTGTATATAACTGTATCTTACCATGCTATACATGACTGTAACTAAATATGACCTGTAACCACAAGCATACTTTACCACCAGGGGTGCACTTGCAGGAGACACTGCATACCTGTTCCACACAGGTATATAAAGGCAGGTCTCAGGCAAGTGTGGCACTCGAGAGCTGTGAAATAAAGGTGCAGGTCCAGAGTGGCCTTGACTTCTGCATGTGCCTCGTGTAAGTCTGTACTGCAGGGTCAGGACTTTACAGTCGGTTGTGTTTTACAGCAAGCCAATGGGTCAGGCAAACTGTAACCGGTTGCATATGCGTCTAGAGGCTTATCTAAGGCTGAAAGAGCCTACAGTATGGTTGAAAAAGAAGCATTAGCATGCGTATACGGGGTTACAAAAATGCACCAATACCTATTTGGGCTCCGGTTCAAGCTCGAAACCGACCACAAACCGCTCATTTCGTTGTTCTCAGAAAGCAAAGGTATTAACACCAATGCTTTGTCCCGCATCCAAAGATGGGCACTAACATTATCTGCATGTGATTATGTAATCCGCCACAGATCAGGCACGGAGAACTGTGTGGATGCCCTCAGTCGGCTACCTTGCCCACCACCGGGGTGGAAATGGCGCAACCCACAGATTTGCTCCTTGTAATGGATGCTTCTGAGAGCGAGGGGTCACCCGTCATGGCTCACCAGATCAGGACCTGGACTAGCCAGGACCCAGTGCTATCACTAGTAAAAAGCTGCGTCCTCAATGGGAGCTGGTCGGCGGTCCCAGGGGAAATGCAAGATGAAATCAAGCCGTTCCACCGACGCAAGGATGAAATGTCCATCCATTCGGACAGCCTCCTATGGAGGAATCATGCAATTTTGCCCAAAAAAAGGCAAGGATACGTTTGTACGTGACCTTCACAGTACCCTTCAACGAGACCTGGGTGTCATGGTACATCAATCATTGAAAGTAGGCATGCAGGTACAGCAGGCAGTTAAGAAAGCAAATGGTATGTTGGCCTTCATAGCGAGGGGATTTGAGTACAGGGGCAGGGAGGTGTTGTTACAGTTGTACAGGGCCTTGGTGAGGCCACACCTGGAGTATTGTGTACAGTTTTGGTCTCCTAACTTGAGGAAGGACATTCTTGGACCGAGATGAGGAGAAACTTCTTCACCCAGAGAGTGGTGAACCTGTGGAATTCTCTACCACAGAAAGTTGTTGAGACTAATTCACTAAATATATTAAAAAAGGAGTTAGATGTAGTCCTTACTAGTAGGGGGAATCAAGGGGTATGGCAAGAAAGCAGGAATGGGGAACTGAAGTTGCATGTTCAGCCATGAACTCATTGGATGGCGGTGCAGGCTCGAAGGGCCGAATGGCCTACTCCTGCACCTATTTTCTATGTTTCTATGTTTCTAATGTCGTCATGTACGTCCACTGCCACCATTGAAAGCCTCCGGGCCATGTTCGCCACCCATAGTTTGCCCGACGTCCTTGCACTGTGTTAGCCAAGGAGAGGAATAGAGTGTTTGTTGTCAAACTTTTGAATGGAAAAACGCGCAGAAAGCATTTGGATTAGGCCAAACTGCGGTTCACTGACAACCAAGTACAGTTTGAAGAGGACATTACCATCATTGATCCACCCACACATACCCAACCAGCAATCGACCTCGCGGTCAACCACGAGGATGAACCCACCATGCCCGACAGTCCGATCAGACCAGCCACACCGCAGTGCAGCAATGATCCGACCAACTCACCATGCCAGGACTTCAACTCAGGTGATCAACCCCGGAATGCAGAGCCCCGAATCGCCTCAATTTGTAAATAAGACTTTGGCGGGGGGTGATGTTAAGTATGTAAACATTACCGATGTGTAAGACTTGTCACCAGGGGGCGCACCCTGGGCAAGCCGGTATAAAAGGCAGTCTACCATGCTGCCTCCTCACTCTGGAGTTACAATAAAGAGACCAAGGTCACAACAGTTTGAGCTTAAGATATACAATCTTGTGGAGTTATTCTAAACGTAACAAAAAGGTTTACGGGATCCTGGGCTTCATAAATAGAAGTATATATGGGCTTGATTTTGGGCCTTTTGGATTGCGGGGTGTTAAAGTTAGCGCCTGAAAATAGTTTGCACCTCCGACTATAAGTTTCCGCAAAAATATAAGTTGGAGGAACATTGGCGTTAAGTCGGGTGTTACACAACGGACTTTGTGCACCCTAGCCGAAACGTGCGGTGGTAAAGAAGTTTCATTGTTGTTTAGTGCCCTGCACCCTATCATTGTATATTGTATGGTTTTATTTTGGTTGGGGTGTTTTTGAGACTTTGTTGCAGTAAAATTTATGACTCATCATTTGCCATTGGTGTCTTGTGCATCATTCCAACGTTCACCGGAGATGTGCCTTTATGGGGGCACATAGCGTGTCCAGTATTAGCTCCATCCCTCAGTTTCCTCCATTTAGGAGCCGATCCATTACGAGCTGGTAATGTACGACACTTGGTCCAGCAGCATCTCCACGCTGTCTCCCCCGTGGATGGTGTGACTATCCAATGGGGGCCTCACCAGGCTCCTCTTCATCATCCTCTTCCGCCTGAGGTGGGCTTGCAATCCCCATGGGCAATGCCTGGCCCCTCATGATGGCCAAGCTGTGCAACATGCAGCACACCACAATGAATTCAGATACCTGTTGAGGGGAGTATTGAAGGCTGCCTCCAGAGTGGTGCAGGCATCGGCCTGCCTGTAGGAGATGGTATATCTTTGCAAGCACTTCCTTTTGGAAGCGCAGCCTTCTCACACACTGCTCCTCAGAGAGCTGGAGGTCTGAGCGTTGGTGCCTGTAAACCCGAGGGGGTAGGTAAGCCCTACTTAACGGATGTCTTCGGCCTCTCATCATCCATGAGCCAACATGGCCAAGAGTCCTTCCTCTAGCTTGATACCACCTGGCATGGAGCATGATACACTGGTGAACTAATAATACCCCCATTAAATTCTATCACTGAAGTTGTAAGGGCACTGTAATGGCAGCTAAAAGTGACGTTTGCAAGTCTGAGCTTCACACAGAATTATGTGCGCGACTGTTGTAGTCAATATGACCTGCGATGTAGGATCCTCATTCCTCCATTTAAAAATGCTGCCAATACCACCTGCCGCACCCTGGTTTTTTCAGGCGTTTCTTGGGGCGGGTTTTAAGGCCGAATGTTCCATCCGGGGCGGTAGTGCAGCATTGCACGACAATTGACGTCATCATTATGCTTAAAACGGAGGACAAGGCGGTAAATTTTTGTGCCAGCGCAAACCAATAGCCAAATCTTCTGCCCAGGCGGTAAATCCTGGAATCCCAGCATAATGCCCAAAAACAGCATTTAGCTAACCGAGGCGCAAATGAGCCGAAAATTCAGCCCTATATATGGAGTACCAAAGTGTGGAAATTATGATGTAAAACACCGGTTCAGCCCCAACTAGAGAATTGTCTCCAATTCTGGGCACCACACTTTAGGAAGGATGTGAAGGCCTTAGAGAGGGTGCAGAAAAGATTTACGAGAATGATTCCAGGGATGAGGGACTTCAGTTACGTGGATAGACTGGAGAAACTGGGGTTGTGCTTCGTGGAGCAGCGAAAGTTGAGAGGAGATTTAACAGAGGTGTTCAAAATCATGAGGCATCTGGACAGAATAGATAGAGAGAAACTGTTCCCATTGTGGGAAGCGACAAAAACCAGATAACACAGATTTAATGTGATTGGCAAAAGAACCAAAGGCGACGTAAGAAACAAACTTTTTTACGCAGCGAGTGGTTGGGATCTGGAATGCACTGCCTGAAAGGGTGGTGGAGGCAGACTCAATGTTGTCTTTCAAAAGGGAGTTGGATAAGTACCTGAAGGAGAAAACTTTACAGGGTTACAGGGAAATGGCAGAGAAGTGGGACTAGCTGAGTGTCGGCATGGGTCGAAGGGCCGAATGGCCTTATGTGCTGTAACCATTCTATGATTCTATGATACAGAGGCACTGGAGAGGGTGCAGAGAAGATTTACAAGGATGATACCAGAAATGCGAGCGTATACATATCAGGAAAGGATGAACAGGCTGAGTCTCTTTTCTCTTGAAAAAAGACTGAGGGATGATCTAATAGAGGTCTTTAAAATTATGAAAGGTTTTGATAAGAGTGGATGCAGAGATAATGTTTCCACTTGTGGGGAAGACCATAACTAGAGACCATCAATATAAGATAGTCACCAAGAAATCCAATAGGGAATTCAGAAGTATCTTTTTTAGCCAAAGAGAGGTGAGAATGTTGAATTCGCTACCACAGGGAGTGGTTGAAACGAATAATATCGATGCATTTAACGGGAGGCTGGACAAGCATATGAAGGAGAAGGGAATAGAGGGTTATGCTGATAGATTTAGATGAGGAAGGGACGGGAGAAGGCTCAAGTGGAGCATAAACGCCGGCGTGGACTGGTTGGGCCGAATGGCCTGTTTCTGTGCCGTATATCCTATGTAATCCTATGTGTGTGACTTGCAGAGGAACTTGGAGGTGATGGTGTTCCCATGCGCCTGCTGCCCTTGTCCTTCTAGATGGTGGAGGTTGCGGGTTTGTGAGGTGCTGCCCAACAAGCCGTGGCAAGTTGCTGCAGTGCATTTCCTACAATACAATAGTAACGCCACAACAAAAGCATTTCGGGACATCCTGAGGTTGTCTAAGGTGCAATATAAATGCAACTCTTTCTAATGAGTTTGTATATTTATATATGTGCACTGTATACAGGGTTTATATGATAGGTAGCTCTACGGGTAATTCTATGTACATCTGCAGAGCAGCAATATCATCATCATTGTAATGTCTGTAAGCTTGTAATACTTGTAGCTCCACAACTGTGGATGTGGACATACTGTGTACTGCAGCCGCATAGTTAATCATTAAACAACAGGCAGCTTTCCGGAGAGTTCCGACAGAGCATGTTAGGAAGCTGTGTGCGCTGTGCTCTATAAAGATATCACAGTTGGCGACCGAGGATGAGATTTTTCAGATGTTTAAAGCTTAAATTTTGGTGGTGAAGGATTCAGCCAGCCGACAGAAGACTTTGGAAGTTTCTGTCTTTGGAAAAAAGCTACAAAATCTGAGGTAAAAAAAAAAACAGCACACGGTGTGAACAGCTAGAGATTAAAAATGGCAGGTGTAATCGGATATTTGGGTGAAGATAGACACGATCAGGAACGTTTTAAAGTGTATGTGGATCGGCTAGAAATGTACTTCACTACAAATAACATAATCGAAGTTCCAGACAATGCAGTCCAGAACCGGGCTGTGTTGGAACATAAGAAAGCGATCGTCTTATCAGTGGCAGGTCCGTCATTATACAAAACCCTTGTAAATCTGCTTGTGCCTGACGAGCCAAAGGACACAACGCTTAAAGAGATTTTAACGAAGCTGGAGCAGCACTATAACTCCAAACCGTAGAAATTGCTGAAAGCTATCGTTTCGGGATTCGGAATCAAAAGGCGGATGAAAGTAACGCTGATTACATCATAGCATTAAAAAAGCTATTGATGCACTGTAATTTTGGAAACTTTCAAAACCGAGCATTACGGGATCGTTTTGTTTGTGGGGTGAAAAATGATGCGATCAGAAGGAAGTTATTGACGACGGATGACTTAACTTTTGAGATTGCTTGTCAGATAGCGAGGTCGATGGGCATGGCTGAACAATATTCCCGAGAATTAAATAATAATTACGGTCGTCAGTCAACCGAGGTAAATCACCTGCAGGTTCAAAGTAAAAGACGGCCATGGCCGAAAGTCTCAGAAACTGCAAATTCTACCAGAGCGTCGAAGTCGTGCTATAGGTGCCTGGGACAACACATTGCTCAAAGTTGTCCATACGTGAAGGCAGAGTGTTTTTTCTGCAGAAAGACTGGGCATCTTGCGAAGGCATGCCGACTGAAGGGTAAACCAGTTTTTAAAGCTATGAGTCCAGCGTTCAAAGCTATGAGTCGAAATCCAAAGAGACTACATAGCATGGAAGAACAACAACAGGACGAGGAGATGTTAGAGTTTCACATCATCAGGAGCACGAGGTTAACGGATAGCGATTCGGAAAGCATCAAAATCCATATAGATGTTGCGGGATTCAAGATACCAATGGAAATTGACACGGGTGCCTCCGTGAGTGTAGTACCGGAGTCACTGTACCGTGACAAATTGCGTGATTTTCAACTGGAGAAATCCAAGATAGAGCTGCGAGGCTACTCGGGAGAGAAAATTCCTGTAGTAGGCCGTATCACCGTACTGGTGAAATATAAAGATCAATTTCAGAACTTGCCTCTAATAGTAGTGAAAGGAGACAAGACTGCCTTACTAGGAAGAAATTGGTTGAGCTCACTGAAGCTGGATTGGAGTAAGATTTTCTGTGTGGAAGTGAGATTTTCATCAATGGAAGAGGTTATCAAGCAGTATCCGAAGGTGTTCTGCGAAACGGGCAGTCCGATCCAAGGCTTCAACGCGAGTGTCAGGGTGCAGAAGGACGCTAGATCGGTTTACTACAAGCCACGTTCCGTACCATATGCACTCAAGGAGAAAGTTGAGCAATAACTCAAAAGACTAGAGACTGAGAACATTATTTGTAAGATAGATCGATGTAATTGGCTACACCCATTGTTGTTGTACCTAAGACTGATGGTAAAGTAAGATTGTGTGGTGATTATAAAGTAACCGTAAACTAGGTTCTGAGGGTAATGTCTCCAATACATTGCCGAATATAGAAGATTTGTTCACAACACTGACAAGTGGTCAGATCTTCTCAAAACTGGATCTTACGAATGCCTCCTTACAGCTTGAACGAGATGAGGAGTCCAAGTCATGTTTGACTATAAATACTCATCTAGGCCTATATCAGTTTAATAAGCTATCGTTTGGAGTGTCTTCCGCCCCTGCCATATTCCAAGGGGTGATGAACCAGATTTTGCAAGGTATTGAAGGGGTAGTATGTTATTTGGATAACATACTAATTTCAGCACCAAATAGGCAAATTCATAATAACATTTTGAATGAAGTCCTCAAACGGCTAGGGAAGCACAGAGTACTAGTGTCTGCTCGTAAGTGTGAGCTGTTTCAAAACTCAGTGGAGTACTTAGGGTACAGAGTAGACAAAGATGGGTTACATCCAACCATGGAAAAATTGGATGCAATAAGAAATGCACCCACTCCTAGGAATGTCACTGAACTTCATTCATTCTTGGGTCTTTTGAACTATTATGGGAAGTTCCTACCAAATTTGGCTACAGTATTACATCCACTGAATGAACTTTTGAAAAAACAGGTCCAGTGGAAGTGGTCAAAAGAATGCAAAACAGCATTCAAGGAGTGTAAAAACAAATTGGTAGAGAGCACCATGTTAATTCACTACGACATATCTAAGGAGATTAAGCTAGCATGTGATGCCTCTCCATATGGAGTTGGGGCAGTAATCTCTCATGTATTAAGTAGTGGGGAGGAGAGACCAATTGCTTTTGCTTCACGCACTCTCAGTGCCAGTGAGAGAAATTATGCTCAAATTGAAAGGGAAGCTTTGGCTTTAAATTTTGGGGTCAAGAAGTTTCACAAATACTTGTATGGTCGTAAATTTACCATTGTTACGGACCATAAGCCCCTAATAGCAATCCTCCATCTAAAGTCCCCAGTTCCAACATTAGCTGCAGCCCAAATGCAGAGATGGGCTTTGATTTTGTCAGCGTATACATATGATATTGAATACAGACGATCAGCTGATCACAGTAATGCTGATGCAATGTCTAGATTGCCTTCCCCATCACAAGTTACACGCGATCGGGAAGAAGTGTTTTATTTTTCATATATAGAAAACATAAAAACATAGAAAATAGGTGCAGGAGTAGACCATTCGACCCTTCGAACCTGCACTGCCATTCAATGAGTTCATGGCTGAACATGCAACTTCAGTTCCCCATTCCTGCTTTCTCGCCATATCCCTTGATCTCCCTAGAAGTAAGGACTACATCTAACTCCTTTTTGAATATATTTAGTGAATCGGCCTCAACAACTTTCTGTGGTAGAGAATTCCACAGGTTCACCACTCTCTGGGTGAAGAAGTTTCTCCTCATCTCTGTCCTAAATGGCTTACCCCTTACATTGATGAACTGCCAGTCACAGCTGAAGAGATTGGTAGAGCAACCAAATGTGACCCAGTGATGTCAAAGATTTATGAGTATATTGCAAATGGATGGCCAAACCAGGTAACAGACAAAGATACACATCCATTCTTCATTCGTTGGAATGAATTATCAGTCGCTAAAGATTGTATCATGTGGGGTGCAAGAGTGGTTATACCAAATAAATTCAGGTCCAAATTATTAGGAGACCTCCATGACCAGCATCTGGGAATGTGCTTGACCAAGAGTTTTGCACGCAGTTATTTATGGTGGCCAGGTCTTGATAAAGATATGGAGTACATCGTGAGTCAGTGTACGACATGTCAATCGGTAAGCAAGCAACCACCACCAGTACCATTACAGCCATGGAAATGGCCTCCCAGCGTGTGGCAAAGGCTACATATTGATTTTGCTGAGTTAGTTGGACAACAATTGTTCATTGTAATTGATAGCCATTCAAAGTGGGTTGAGGTGTTTCCAATGTGGAAAATATAAACAAGTAAAACATTGGACATTTTACGAAAATTATTTTCTGCATTTGGCCTCCCTGAAGAAATTGTTTCAGATAATGGACCACAATTTCGTTCAGAAGAATTTGCACAATTCACGATCAAAAATGGTGTGAAACACACCAAGGTTCCACCATACCACCCAGCTTCGAATGGTGCAGCAGAGCGCACTGTACAAATTGTCAAACGTGCCCTCATAAAACAAATGTTAGATCCAAATCCAAGAAAACGACAGTTGTCATTGGATCACAAATTGGCTAATTTTTTGATTACATATCGAAATATTCCTCATACAACTACTGGTAGAACACCAGCAGAGTTGTTTCTCAAACGACAGCCACGAACCAGATTCTCATTGTTAAAGCCAAATTTGGCACAGTATGTAGAAGAGACACAATTAAGACAAAAAGAGAATCACGATAAAGGGAGAGTAAAAGAGAGAAGAGTGAAATTAAACCAGAAGATGAGAGTGAAGAACCATCACCATAAATGGTTAAAGTGGTTACCCGGATGAATGGTGAAGATATGTGGTCCTCGCACATATTTGGTAAAGATGTTTGATAACGGACAGATTAGATTTGTTCATATTGATCATATTTTACCTACAGACATGGAAGGAGTTGAAGATGGGAATGATTCAATTATTTCTGACTTTTCAGATAGTTTTGATATACCAGTAGCAAATCCTAAATCCAATGTACTGGAAACAAATCCAGGAGAGAATCAGAATGAAAGTCTGAGTCCGAGTCAGGAAAACAAAGAGCCCGAGGTGAGAGTGAGTTCAAATGAAAATCAAGGAAATTCCATGGAGGAAAATGTTCCTCAGGATGAGCCTCAAATGAGTGTGAAATCAACACCATGTTTGGAAGGTTCTGTTCGAGAGCGAAGGTATCCTCTTCGAAACAGAAAACAAGTGGTAAAGTTAAATTTGTAAATATGGAAAAAAGAATAAGTTTTTATCCTGTGTTATGTATAAACATGAAGGTTATGTATGATGTCTGTTATGATGGCTTTTTCATTAAGGAGGGAGAAGTGTAATGTCTGTAAGCTTGTAATGCTTGTAGCCGCTTAGTGAGGGTGGTCAGTCGTTGGTGTGCGTCAGCACCCAGCTAGCGACTTTCCGTCTTCAGACCCTGCAGAGAAACCTTTATGTTGAGCCCCCTCCTAGGTGGCGTGCTCTGGCGACGTATTTCTTCTGCCAGCAGCACAGCCTCAACTACAACACGCAGCTCCTGTTTGTGAGCCTGGGGGGGGTGTCAGGACCGCCGTCCAGGGGCTGCCTGTCTTTTACCAAGATCTCATTGGAGTCTGGAACAACGTCTCCACCAAGCGCAGCTCTCCAGCGGCTGGGGTGGCGGCCGTCCTGCAGGAACCGCTGCTCGGGAATCCGTACCTCCATGACCGAGGTTTCAGGTGGAAGTCGGACGAGAGGACTGTGGCTGGTGAGGTGACCAGGGTCAGGGACCTGCTCGATGGCGGAGGAGCAGGCTGGGTGGCGCCAGACATGCTGGCACAGTGTCTAAATTCAGCCGACGTCCGCCGTGCGGCCGATGCCATCGAGTCGCTAAAATCAGCTCTGGGCCCTGACTCCGTTAGGTGTGTTGAGGAGGCTCAAGCACGTGGGGAGATCCCGTCCGAACTGACCCCCGTCCGGACGGAATTCCTCATCGGCGCCAAACCCTGGAACCTCCCTCGGGGGCCGGCGCCTCACAACTTGAGCCGCCTCGGGGAAATCCCCTCCGTGCCTTTCAGTTCTGCACGGAGGGGTTTCCTGTACGGGCTGCCCCTGCACACTCTCAACCTTGCCATCCTCGTCTGCCGTCCGGACACGGCATGGCGTACCATCTTGCCGTCCGGAGGAGGCGGGGGTCCCCGATGGAGTGCACTCTACGCGGGAGTCCTCCCACTATTTATCAGGGACTTGGCCTGGAGGGTGGTGCATGGAGCAGTCCCGTGCAACAAATGTTTAAGCTGGCTCACGGGCTCCCAGGCCGCCTGCAATTTCTGCGGTCTGGAAGAGTCCGTGTTCCACGTTTTTATTGAATGCACAAGGTTGCAGCCCCTGTTTCATCATTTAAAGGGGCTGCTCCTCAATTTCTGGTTGCACTTCAGTCCCACACTCCTGATCTTTGGGCACCCTGTGCGGAGGGGAGCGGGTAGGTCCGAGGGCCTCCTCGTAGGACTGCTCCTGGGCACGGCCAAGGGTGCTATCAGCCGGTCCAGGCAGCGGGCGGTCGAGGGGGTCGTTCAGCCTGACTGCCTGCCTCTCTTCCGCTCTTACATCCGGTCCAGGGTGTCCTTGGAGATGGAGCACGCGGTGTCCACCGGTACGCTCGCGGCCTTCCGCGAGAGGTGGGCGCCGGAGGGACTGGAGTGCATGGCTACCCCCGGCAACCAAATTTTAATTTGATTTTATATGTTTTGAAGTTTAATTTGTTTTAATTGCCGGTTTTAGTGTCCCCCTCCCCTTTTATTGGGGGCACTTGTAAAATATATCATTTTAATGCCCAAAAAAATCACAAAAAAAACACAAAAAAACCCCCCAAAAATAAAAAAGCGGGCAGTTAAAAGTGTCTGGAGCGTGGGGGGCTCTAAAAGAGTTGTAATGCTTGTAGCTCCACACTGTAGATGTGGACGTATTGTGTACTGCAGCTGCATAGTTAATCATTAAACAACAGGCAGCCTTCCGGAGAGTTCCGACAGAGCAGCCTGCATGTTAGGAAGCTGTGTGTGCTGTGCTCTGTGAAGATATCACAATCATCATCATAGGCGGTCCCTCGAGCGACGATGACCTGCTTCCACATGAGTTCACAGATGTTTCAATGAAGGACCCGATGTTCCAGTGCTGAACAAACCGGACGGTCTGCACCTGGGCAGGACCGGAACCAATGTCCTAGGGGGAGTGTTTGCTAGTGCTGTTGGGGAGGAGTTAAACTAATATTGCAGGGGAATGGGAACCTATGCAGGGAGACAGAGGGAGACAAAAATGAGGCAAAAGCAAAAGACAGAAAGGAGATGAGGAAAAGTGGAGGGCAGAGAAACCCAAGGCAAAGAACAAAAAGGGCCACTGTACAGCAAAATTCTAAAAGGATAAAGGGTGTTAAAAAAGCAAGCCTGAAGGCTTTGTGTCTTAATGCAAGGAGTATCCGCAATAAGGTGGATGAATTAACTGTGCAAATAGATGTTAACAAATATGATGTGATTGGGATTACGGAGACGTGGCTCCAGGATGATCAGGGCTGGGAACTCAACATCCAGGGGTATTCAACATTCAGGAAGGATAGAATAAAAGGAAAAGGAGGTGGGGTAGCATTGCTGGTTAAAGAGGAGATTAATGCAATAGTTAGGAAAGACATTAGCTTGGATGATGTGGAATCTATATGGGTAGAGCTGCAGAACACTAAAGGGCAAAAATCGTTAGTGGGAGTTGTATACAGACCTCCAAACAGTAGTAGTGATGTTGGGGAGGGCATCAAACAGGAAATTAGGAGTGCATGCAATAAAGGTGCAGCAGTTATAATGGGTGACTTTAATATGCACATAGATTGGGCTAGCCAAACTGGAAGCAATACGGTGGAGGAGGATTTCCTGGAGTGCATAAGGGATGGTTTTCTAGACCAATATGTCGAGGAACCAACTAGGGGGGAGGCCATCTTAGACTGGGTGTTGTGTAATGAGAGAGGATTAATTAGCAATCTCATTGTGCGAGGCCCCTTGGGGAAGAGTGACCATAATATGGTGGAATTCTGCATTAGGATGGAGAATGAAACAGTTAATTCAGAGACCATGGTCCAGAACTTAAAGAAGGGTAACTTTGAAGGTATGAGGCATGAATTGGCTAAGATAGATTGGCTAATGATACTTAAGGGGTTGACTGTGGATGGGCAATGGCAGACATTTAGAGACCGCATGGATGAATTACAACAATTGTACATTCCTGTCTGGCGTAAAAATAAAAAAGGGAAGGTGGCTCAACCGTGGCTATCTAGGGAAATCAGGGATAGTATTAAAGCCAAGGAAATGGCATACAAATTGGCCAGAAATAGCAGCGAACCTGGGGACTGGGAGAAATTTAGAACTCAGCAGAGGAGGACAAAGGGTTTGATTAGGGCAGGGAAAATGGAGTACGAGAAGAAGCTTGCAGGAAACATTAAGGCGGATTGCAAAAGTTTCTATAGGTATGTGAAGAGAAAAAGGTTAGTAAAGACAAATGTAGGTCCCCTGCAGTCAGAATCAGGGGAAGTCATAACGGGGAACAAAGAAATGGCAGACCAATTGAACAAGTATTCACTAAGGAGGATACAAACAACCTTCCGGATATAAAAGTGGTCAGAGGGTCTAGTAAGGAGGAGGAACTGAAGGAAATCTTTATTAGTCGGGAAATTGTGTTGGGGAAATTGATGGGATTGAAGGCCGATAAATCCCCAGGGCCTGATGGACTGCATCCCAGAGTACTTAAGGAGGTGGCCTTGGAAATAGCGGATGCATTGACAGTCATTTTCCAACATTCCATTGACTCTGGATCAGTTCCTATCGAGTGGAGGGTAGCCAATGTAACCCCACTTTTTAAAAAAGGAGGGAGAGAGAAAGCAGGGAATTATAGACCGGTCAGCCTGACCTCAGTTGTGGGTAAAATGATGGAATCAATTATTAAGGATGTCATAGCAGCGCATTTGGAAAATGGTGACATGATAGGTCCAAGTCAGCATGGATTTGTGAAAGGGAGATCATGCTTGACAAATCTTCTGGAATTTTTTGAGGATGTTTCCAATAAAGTGGACAAAGGAGTACCAGTTGATGTGGTATATTTGGACTTTCAGAAGGCTTTCGACAAGGTCCCACACAGGAGATTAATGTGCAAAGTTAAAGCACATGGGATTGGGGGTAGTGTGCTGACGTGGATTGAGAACTGGTTGTCAGACAGGAAGCAAAGAGTAGGAGTAAATGGGGACTTTTCGGAATGGCAGGCAGTGACTAGTGGGGTACCGCAGGGTTCTGTGCTGGGGCCCCAGCTGTTTACATTGTACATTAATGATTTAGACGAGGGGATTAAATGTAGTATCTCCAAATTTGCGGATGACACTAAGTTGGGTGGCAGTGTGAGCTGCGAGGAGGATGCTATGAGGCTGCAGAGTGACTTGGATAGGTTAGGTGAGTGGGCAAATGCATGGCAGATGAAGTATAATGTGGATAAATGTGAGGTTATCCACTTTGGTGGTAAAAACAGAGAGACAGACTATTATCTGAATGGTGACAGATTAGGAAAAGGGAAGGTGCAACGAGACCTGGGTGTCATGGTACATCAGTCATTGAAGGTTGGCATGCAGGTACAGCAGGCGGTTAAAAAAGCAAATGGCATGTTGGCCTTCATAGCGAGGGGATTTGAGTACAGGGGCAGGGAGGAGTTGCTACAGTTGTACAGGGCCTTGGTGAGGCCACACCTGGAGTATTGTGTACAGTTTTGGTCTCCTAACTTGAGGAAGGACATTCTTGCTATTGAGGGAGTGCAGCAAAGATTCACCAGACTGATTCCCGGGATGGTGGGACTGACCTATCAAGAAAGACTGGATCAACTGGGCTTGTATTCACTGGAGTTCAGAAGAGTGAGAGGGGACCTCATAGAAACGTTTAAAATTCTGACGGGTTTGGATAGGTTGGATGCAGGAAGAATGTTCCCAATGTTGGGGAAGTCCAGAACCAGGGGTCACAGTCTAAGGATAAGGGGTAAGCCATTTAGGACCGAGATAAGGAGAAACTTCTTCACCCAGAGAGTGGTGAACCTGTGGAATTCTCTACCACAGAAAGTAGTTGAGGCCAATTCACTAAATATATTCAAAAAGGAGTTAGATGAAGTCCTTACTACTCGGGGGATCAAGGGGTATGGTGTGAAAGCAGGAAGGGGGTACTGAAGTTTCATGTTCAGCCATGAACTCATTGAATGGCGGTGCAGGCTAGAAGGGCTGAATGGCCTGCTCCTGCACCTATTTTCTATGTTTCTATGAACTCCAGTTGAAGGGGTGGAAGTTGCCTGTGTGTGGATTTTTTTAACGTGTGGTGACCGTTGCACACCAGCCACCACACGGGCTTGACAGAGCTAGGTCTTTATCCAGTGACAAGGGTTAACCAAGCCGTCTGGAGACCTGCTCTGTCCACCTCATTATAGATGGGATAAATAAGCAATATTTAAAAAAAAATGTACAATAGATTAATTTGGATGTTACCAGCAAAAAGAGGCAACAATTTAGAAGAGATTTTAGGGCTTTTTCACAAGAGCGGAGGTGGTGAAGGTGTAAACTAAAATAAATTCAAGATTATAAGGGGTCATGATTTTGTTTTACAATATCGTTGACCAGTGAAACAAAGAACACAAATTTAAGATGATTGCAAAAAGAATTAAATGGAGGTCAGAAAAAAATACTTAGAGCAGCAATAATTACAGCCATTGGCACAGGATGCTGCAAACTTTCCCTCCGAATGCTTTTGAGTGTCACACCAACAGTGCCCCGCAATATATATATATCCGGAGTGAAACAGACGGCGGGAGCCAGTCGCTGGGCGGAGGCCGGCATGTTGGTTCGGCGGCACCATGAGAACCAACAGAGTTTATAAACTGTGGATTCACAAGAAGGGCTTCGGGGGCAGCGGTGAGAGCGGGGCTGGAGGCGGAGTGTGTGTGTGGGGGCAGTGAAAGCGGAGGCGGAGTGTGTGGGAGCGCCGGGAGAGAGAGAGAGAGAGAGAGAGAGGGGGAGCGCCGGGCCCGGGGGACAGCGTTGGGCCCAGGGCTTTCGTGACATTTGATCCCCGGCGAATGGGGTAGGGTAGGGTAGGGGGCCGCTCTCTCCCTCCCAGCGGGGGATTGAACCGGCTCCTCCTGCTCTCTGTCTCTGGCCCAGCAACTGAAGGGAATTCGACTGAACCCAAAACCGTTCCTGTTTAATGGCCTCGCCCTCCCCACAACATCACAACAGATTATCTGGTCATTATCACACTGCTGTGTGTGGGAGCTTGCTGTGCGCAAATTGGCTGCCGCGTTTCCTACATTACAAATGACTACACTCCAAAAGTACTTCATTGGCTGTAAAGTGCTTTGAGATGTTTGGTGGTTGTCAAAGGTGCTATATAAATGCAAGTCTTTCTTTCTTACAACCCCACCACCCCCTGACTGTGGCCCTTGGTCACCCCATCGCCCACTGAACACCTTTAGCTGCCTGGCCCTAACCTCTGGAATTCCCTTCATGAGCCCTTTTGCCTCCTCACCTCCTCTCCTTAAGACCTCATTAAGATCCACCTCTTTGACCAAGCTTTTGTCACCCTCCTATCATAGAATCATAGAAATTTACAGCACAAAAGGAGGCCATTTGGCCCATCGTGTCTGAGCAGGCCAACCAAGTGCTATCCAGCCTTGGTCTGTAGCCCTGTAGGTTATGGAACTTCAGGTGCACATCCAAGTACTTTTTAAATGAGATGAGGCTTTCTGCCTCTACCACCCTTTCAGGTAGTCAGTTCCAGACTCCCACCACCCTCTGGGTGAAAACATTTCTCCTCAAATCCCCTCTAAACCTCCTACCAATTACTTTAAATCTATACCCCCTGGTTATTGGCCCCTCTGTTAAGGGAAACAGGTCCATCCTATCCACTCTATCTAGGCCCCTCATAATTGTATACACCTCAATATGGTCTCCCCTCAGCCTCTGTTCCAAAGAAAACAACCCCAGCCTCTCCAATCTTTCCTCAGAGCTAAAATTCTCCAGTCCAGGCAACATCCTTGTAAATCTCCTCTCTACCCTCTCCAGTGCAATCACATCCTTCCTGTAATGTGGTGACCAGAACTGCAAGCAGTACGCTAGCTGCGGCCTAACTAATGTTTTATACAGTTCAAACATAACCCCTCTGCTCTTGTATTCTATGCCTCGGCTAATAAAGTCAAGT
Organism: Pristiophorus japonicus; assembly: GCF_044704955.1. Lineage (NCBI taxonomy): Eukaryota > Metazoa > Chordata > Chondrichthyes > Pristiophoridae > Pristiophorus > Pristiophorus japonicus. The sequence continues at coordinate 172,432,321 of NC_091984.1, forward strand.
AGCCTTCTTAACCACCTTATCTATCTGTCCTGCCATCTTCAGGGATCTGTGGACATGCTCCCTCTGTTCCTCGGCACTTCTCAGTATCCTACTATTTATTATGTATTTCCTTGCCTTGTTAGCCTGCCCCAAATGCATTACCTCACATTTCTCTGGATTGAATTCCATTGGCCACTGTTCTGCCCACCTGACCAGTATATATTCCTGTAGTTTACAGCTTTCTTCTTCATCAACTATTTCCTTCTTTAGCTTTGTTCCATTTAAAAAGAAAAATGCCTCCTGTGAAGTGCCTTGGGACATTCTTTCGATATTAAAAATGCACTATTAAAAATACAAGTTCTTGTTTTTGACTCTCAGGACTATGTGAGCACAGCAAGTATCTGATGCTGAGTGGACTTTCACAATATTCTGAGTTTGAAAGGCCTGCAATGAGGTGGTAGAATATAACTTGCACCCCCTTCAGTCCCAGATGGCACAGCCTCTTGCTGGGCTACAGGTTTATGGCCACAAGTTGACATCCAACGTCTCAACCAAGTGCCCATGCTTTATGTGTGAGTCTAGACAGTGAATATTGGCAGGCTATTTCACCATGGGGAAACTCCCACTCAGCCGTATCCTCTCCTCCCACAATATCCGCACATGTAAGATGAATGAGTGGGAAACCTAGCTGATTTTGTTTCATCTCTTTAGCCTCTAGGGAGCTGAGGCCAGTTGAATCACTCTCTGCGATCAGCTAACGCAACACAGATCAGCAATCAAATGCCATTTTCTTAACCTTTGAGCCTTTTCTTGAAGAGGGGTTGGTTGGGGTGGGAGTAGGGCATCAGGAAGTATTTATGTAACTCTCTCCCTCCAAACATTCAAATGGGTGAGGTAGTGTCTGTGACAGTAGATCTTATATGCTCTATGGAAAGTGTGGCCTTGATGGGCTGACTAGTCTTTCTTCTTCCATGTTGTCTTTCTGTTTCTTGCTTCCTTTAGACTATGAGCTGATGGTGAACCCCAAAGTCTTCCCCCAGGTGAAGCTGGGTGATATTGTGGAGATTGCATATATCAATGATGAGTACAGGTAAATATATTAGCACCATTTTAATGAATTGCTTTCTGTCGAATGTTGCTTATTATAATGCACACCCTTCCTGGGACATATGCAACCCAGAAAGTTTAATGTTTTGATGGAATGTATTTTTTGTAATTAATCTTCAGAGTTAAAATATCTGTGTGAAGCCTCAATAATTCTAAGATGGACAGGCACATCTCTACATTTTTGTTTTGCTTGGACTAATTTAGATTTATGTGGAAAATTTGGTGTGGGTGTGAAGGAATGTCAGAAAATGAGTTGTGTGGGTGCAGTGTGCTGTCGATACTGTGCTGTGGGGCCCAGAAGAGACGTGGGCCCAGAGGCATCACGAGCCAGCCTACACTGCGATATGTGTGTGCACTAGGTCCATGCAGCAGAGCAAGACTCCAGTCATCTTAGTTAACCCTTGCCATTGGACCAAGACCTAGCTCTGTCAAGCCCGTGTGGTGGCTGGTGTGTAACGGCCACCACACGTTTTAAAAAAAATCCACGCACAGGCATCTTCCACCCTTCAGGATATAGTTCGGGATCCGGAATATCATTGAAACACCTGTGAGCTCATCCGCTTTCGGCGTGGAAGCAAGTCATCCTCGTTTCAAGGGACTGCCTATGATGATGATGACTGCATCACAGCAGGGAATTGCACCCATGTAACCTAAGCTCAGCAGGGTAGAGTGCCAACGAGCAGGATGGAGATAGGAAGACAGAGGATGAGCAGCCCGGGGATGTGGCTCTTCCTTGAAATGCAGCATTGGCAAGACCAAGAGCTGGATTGTCTGACTGCCCCAGTTGTGAAATGTAATTGGGGGAGGGGGGAGGGAAAGGCCTGAAAGGAGAAGGATTATGTAACTGTAAACGGGAGGACGAGAAGTAATCGTATATTACAGTAGAACCCCACTAACTCTACCAGCAGCAGCATTGGTCAAAAGTGGCTGACTTAGTGAAGAGTCACTTGGAGACTTCAGTCCCAGTTTATTTTTCAGCAAAGCTGACCGGACTGTTAAATGTGAATTTAACACAGTCAAACACAGTTTAAATGGACCAGAACATGCTCACGATCAATGCAAGATTCTAAAGGATGTTTTGCCACAGAATAGACACGCATTACAGCTCCACCCTCCTAGATGTCTCCCTTCTTCATCTTCCAACCTCACATTACAATGGTCTTGCTAAAAGGCCATTACATTAACCCCTCTATGGCACTTATTTTTAATTTTACATGAGGTATTAGCTCAACATACCAAGACTCAAAGGCTTCTCTCTATCTCTATCTATCTATCTTTCTATCTATCTATCTATCTCTATCTACCTATCTCTATCTCTTTCTATCTATCTTTATCTCTATCTAGCTATCTATCCTTATCTCAGATGTAAAATGAGTATTGGACCTTTACATAAAAAAGGCTGTTTACTAACCAGGGCGTAATTTCTATTGACCATTCACACCAGTCTCTCTAAACACGGCTGCTAATTGGGGTTCAATACACTATCCAATTCAGAGTCAATTGTGCAGCCCCTGCTGCCAACAGCCAATGACGTGTGAAGAATTGTAACTTCACAAATGAGTTTTGCTGATTTTAAAGTTATGCCTTTTTATACATGAGGGGAAAGTCACTTGTTTCTGGGAGGGGGCCGGGTTAATGTGCCGGCACAGTGCCACAGAGCAACGATGGACACCGGTTCAGTTTCCGCTCGGTGCAGATATGAGCCATGTGTGCCCCTGTCACCAAAAAGAACAAACTTAAAATTGAAATCTCCTCCACAAAGCTCACAGGTGCAAACTGTCACAGAGGTCCATGTGGAAGGTTTCTCCGAATCTCTGTGTGTGAGGGGGATTCAGCTGGTGGCTTAAATCTCCTAAACTTCTCTCAACTGACCGAATGTGTTAACTGAGCTTCCCTCTGAGATTGCCGCCTTACTGAGGTGTCCTGGGCCTGGCCAATAATTATTCCTCAACCTATGTCACAAAAGCAGATTCTCTGCTCATTATCACGGTGCTGCCTATGGGAGCTTGCTGTGCGCAAACTGGCCGCCCCGCTTCCTACATTAAAACAGTGACTGCACTTGAAAAGTATGTCATTGGCTGTGAAGTACTTCAGGGTGACCTGAGGATGTGAACGGTGCTAGAGAAAGGCACATCTTTTTTCTTTTCTTTTTTTCTTTCCTTATACGTGTTGTGTGATAATTATTATATTGTCTCTCTTATTTGCAGCCCTCTTCTTCTTCAGGTGAAGTCTTTGAAAGAAGATCTGCAGAAAGGTAATGCCTTGAATTATTTTGCATGTTTACTGCAGTGGCTGGGAGAGGCAGGGAGGGTGGAATTCCACAGTCTGCACGGTGTCTGTGTTACACTATCCAGATGATCGAGGTAATAGGCAACCTTGGGGCCAAAACTGAGAGTGAGATGTTCTCTAATCTACAAACTATCAATGAATGGGTGTTCTGAAGTCTGAGCTGGGCTTGAATCAACTCTGCACAGATGGGCTATAGCCCACAGCACAAAGCTGCTCTCCAGCTGGGAGATTGGGTGGATAGTGAGAAAGAGAGATGCTGTGTCTGAAGGGGGAAAGCACCGTGTTCTCCTGAGTTCTGGATTGAAGCGTTATAAGAGGAAAGTATTGCAATTGTATAGTGCCTTACCAGCAAAGAGAGGAGCGTCTGTTTCTGGAGGTGCTGGTTGAGGGGGGAATGTTGGCCAAGACAGGTAGAGCTCACTGCTTCTCTCCAAATACCTTGGGATCTTTAACATGGAAACAAGCAAAACACGGCGGGTGCTGAAAATTCGAAATAAAACCCGAAAATACTGGAAACACTTTCTCACTGCACAGATGCTGCCTGACTTGCTGAGTGTTTCCAGCATTTTCTGTTTTTTATGCAAAATAGAAAATGTTTGGTTTTGTTTCGCCTTGTGCTGGGACCCTCGGGCCCACGTTACACGCAGCCGCAGCCAATCGCCCCACCCCCCCACCCCAAGGCAGGTGACAAACACGGCTCGGAGCTGAAATGTCCGTAACACCTCTGACCTCGGGGAAATGAGCCGGGGTGCCGATAATGGTGGGCTCCGGTCCCGCCCCATCGGATCTGCACTGTGGAGGGGCCCAGAGGATAACCTGCCCCGCTGGCCTTGAAAACATTCAATAAATCTATTCCCTTTCTAACTGCTGCTGCTACTTCTCTCCCAATTTGTATCCAAGTTAAACCCTCCCATTAACTCCATGTTTTCTGCTTGATCTGTGGAGTCCTTACAACCCGGCGGCCTCAATATACTGTTGTTGTGGATCCTTCCCTGTTGCTGAGTGCTACCCATACTGATTGTCCTCTCTGATCCCTCCCTTCCTCACGCCTCTATAAATCTTGCTCTCATTCATATTTTCCATTTTCTTTCAAAAATTCTTGTCTCCTGGTATATTTAGCTCCTGCTCTTGCCCAGACTGCATCCACGCCTCTGGAATTGTACTCTCCGAAATGATTTTAAACCTTTCTCCTCCCACCTTGTGCTATTTTAAAGCTTACCTCACCCCCTGCCTTACTAGCTGCAATTCTTCCCCACTCCTTTTCTTCTTCTTAGGCAGTCCCTCGAAGCGAGGATAACTTGCTTCCACGCCAAAAAAGGATGAGTTCACAGGTGTTTCAATGAGGGATCTGAAATTCCAGATCCCAAACTACAACCTGAAGGGTGGAAGATGCCCGTGCGTGAATTTTTTTAATGTGTGGTGGCCGTTGCACATCAGCCACCACACAGGCTTGACAGAGCTAGGTCTTGGTCCGGTGGCAAAGATTAACCAAGACGCTTGGAGACCAGCTCTGCTGCACGGACCGAGTGCGCACACATATCGCAGTGTGGGCTGGCCCGTGCTGCCCCTGGGCCCTCACCTCTCCTGGGCCCCGATCAATCTCTCGCCGCTCCTTCGCCCCGACCTCGCCGCTCCTGCTGTACCTGCCCATGCTCCAATCACCGACCCACTCCTCTATTTACCCTCAGTGTGTGGATATTGGTGGTGGTTTGGTTTACGCGTCTTGTTGGTGTACAGCTACCCCGCTCCCACCACCTCCGATCTTGTCACAGTGCCCGAGGAATCTGAAATCCTTACAGAAGTGTAGCGACTGCAATGTGTTTTGGGACTGTGTTGCCTCGTAATGTTTATATTAAAAGCGTATGTGCATCAACTTTCTTTTGTTCAAATAATTTCTAATTGATGTATGTGGAGGAATGAATGACTTCATTGTGATGTAAGTTTAATCGCATATTTTGTGCTTGTTGCTTGCTTCAGAAACTATTAGCGTGGACCAGACAGTGGCCCAGGTGTTTAAACTCCGAGCTTACCAAGATGTCTATGTTAATATTGCGGATCCCAAGGTCAGTATTGTGTTTTATTTGTATTCCCCCACCCCACTCCCTGGGTCCTGTATGTTATGTTTCTGGCATCCTTAAGCAGGCATGCATGCCGTTTCTCCAGGATTCCTGCTGAAGTTACGGTGGGAGATCAGGAGAACCGCGCAGAAATTCTCCCTGTTCGTGATTAAATCTAAACAGTGCAGCAAGTGCTGCTTTCTGCTTTTCTTGCAGTTTCTTTGGGTGAGACAGATGTGCCTTCTCTTGCTCAAAGTGCATCATTCAGGATGAGATATTATATTTGGATAAAGCCCATGGAGTTTGATGCATCGAGGTCGGAGCTGCTGACCACTGGAATGTGTCTTAAATCGCTTTTGCCTTTTGGAGGCAGTGCTGTCAATCAATTGTGATCAAAGGAGCAATCACACAGCCCACACACTCTCAGAATACAATTAACATGAAGCTAGTCGCCTGAATGTTGAGGTTAACATGTGGAATACAAGCAGCCCACATGTGCTCTCGCCCTTGCAGTATATAGTTTCATTTCACACCCAAAACAAACTCTTTTATTGTAAGTAGTTCCTGACAAACGATCTTCCCTTTCTCCAATCTGACCGTCTCTATCTTCCATTTTGAAACTCAGTTCCTTTTGCCTTTAAAACGAGCATGTAAATTAGGCGCTGGTGACATCGCTCGTGAAAAACTTTACAGCGGCCTCCACTGCCACCGGGTAAATGGGGCTTAACTGATAGTAGTCGGTAATTTCTGTAGTTTCAGAGTGCCTCGTACCGTTTAATAATGTAAAACATTTGGGACTGTCCGGAAGTGCTTGTATTTCACGGTTCTCCATTGTTGGCGAGCGTCCGTATGACCAGGTCGCGCTGTGTTTAGATCAGTTCTACTTTTGTCACAACCAACTTTTGGAAACTGTTTATTTTCGGATGTGTCCTAGCTGTAAATATTTCTGTCTCTGAATATTTAACAGGACGTTACCCTCGATCTGATGGAGCTTACCTTCAAGGACCAGTACATTGGGCGCAGCGACATGTGGCGCCTGAAGAAAAACCTGGTGAGTTGTGGATCACTTCATTATACTGCATTCGAGCCCTAACCTGCTCATGAGTTGCTATTTTTGTGGGGTGATCATACCATCCCTTAAACGTCTGCCAACCTGAGCATCATAGAAACAAGAGCAGGCCATTCAGCCCCTTGAACCTGTTCCGTCTTTCAGTTAGCTCATGGCTAATCTTTACTCCATTTACCCGTCTTGCTTCTGTAACCCTTAATACCCTTGCCTAACAAAAATCTATCAATCTCGGTTTTGAAGTTTTCAATTTACCCCCGGCCTCAACCATTTTTTTTGGGAAGAGAGTTCCTGATTCCCACCACCCTGCGTGTGAAGAGGGTACTTCCTGACATCACCCTTGAACGGCCTGGCTCTAATGTTAAGGTTCTGCCCCCTTGTTCGGCACAGTATCTGTGCGTTTCACTGAGCTTCGCTGCAGTGTGCATGAGGACGGTGTTTCGGTGATACTGGGTGTAAACCTATTGGATTCACTGTATATCTCCCATCTGTTGGTGCTGGTACTGATTGCGTGTACAGGCAGCAACTCGGTCCGCCCGTGGGTATATGCTTGAGATTCTTCACCCGGGGGAGGTAACTATTCAAGCTGTGTACGGTACAAAAGCCAGGTGCTTCCCACAAAGAGGATCGAGCCAACCTCCTCCAAACATCTGCCATCCAGTTCCAGTGCCTGTCAGGCTGTGGTTTTGAAAGCAACCTGGGATGTATAAGAAGTATTATTCATTGTCAAACTGTGAATTTTGTGTTCTGGGGATGTCACTTCTTCAGTGGATTGTCTCAGGCCAGCATTGGAGGCACCACAGTGTGTGCCGTCCCTAAACTCCGAGCTGGTGTCTCCTGCCGCCAGCGGGGACCGTACCCTAACCAGCATGTGTTCCTCGGGTGAATTCCTGGGGCTGTACGGCTGGGACCAATCTGGCATCATCTTTAGCTCGAGGAATAGCTGCTCGTGCATGGCGCTTATGAATGCTGCTTGAGCATAGACTGTGCACGCAATCCACGCTGCAGTTAACACTCAGTGGGTAGGAAGCGGGGCTCTGACATGTAAATCGTCAGGCGTTTGTAATAAACTTCAGAGATAGGATCATGCGATATGTTTATACAGCGGAACACTAGTGACCTCTGATATTGTAAGGCTTGTCTATCTCTTCCAGGTTAACACCTGCGCTTACATCACACAGAAGGTGGAATTTGCTGGAATAAGGTCAGATTTGTAGTTCTGTAAACATGTCAAATCTTGAAAATATTGTTGATGAGAATATCCTCAGCATGACTGGAGCATTGGCATATGACACCATCAGTTGTTGGGTATGGTTTTGTCCTCATGACCCGACCCGCCATTCCCCCCCCCCCCCCCCCGCTTCAAAACACAAACCTGCGACTGTGCTCCTGATGTGGCCCTGAGCGATGTGGGGAAGTGCGAATGGGCAGGACTCGTCAGCTCTCGCGTGCCCCCTCACAGCCAGCTCGTGGCAGCATTGGTGGAGGCTCAGCGGCGGGTCCGCTGCCTCGGGTATTGGGGAAGGACAAGCGAGGAAGTTCTGGTAAACCTTTCTATAAAACACTGGTTCGGCCTCGACTGGAGCGTTGTGGCCAATTCTTAGCATCACACTTTAGGAAGGGAGTCAAGGCCTTGGAGAATGTGGGTGCAGAGGAGATTCACTGGAATGGTGCCAGGGACTTCCGTTATGTGGAGCAGCTGGGATTGTTCTCTTTAGAGCAGGGACGGTCAAGGGGAGTTTCTACCGGCAGAGAGTCGGTAACCGGAGGGCACAGGTTTACGGTTATTGGCAAAAGCACCAGAAGCGAGACCAGGGGATTTTTTTTTTACGCAGCGAGTTGTAATCAGGAATATGCTGCCTGAAAGGTCGGTGGAAGCAGAGTCACTAATAATTTTCAAAAGGGAATGGGATAAATACTTGAAAAGGAAAAAAATTATAGGGCTTTGAGGAAAGAGCGGGGGAGTGGGACTAATTGGACAGCTCGTTCAAAGAGCCGGGACTGGCACGATGGGCTGAATGGCCTCCTGTGCTATATAATCCTATGATGAGAACATTGTGAGCATGGAAAAGGATGGTGTTGGGTTGTGCCCTTGGGGAAGCAAAAAGTCGAGTTTTAAATTTACAGGATTATACGTGAGAAAGCTCTACATTCTGTTTGTCTTCAATCGAATCCTGACAGTGACCATGCACTATTTATTTCATTCTTGCTGAGGATTCTCTCTGGGTGGAGGTAATGTTTGTTAGATTTCTGTATTACTGGTTAAGATGCTAGTTATGTTTATTCATTCCTTTAGAGCACAAGCAAGTGAACTTTGGGTCAAAGGTGAAAAGGTCACCTGTGGATACATAAGTGAAGATACCCGGGTAAGAATTCATCTGTGACCATGGAGTTTCACTCTTCCCGTGAGGTCTGAGCTCATAAGAACATAAGAAATAGGAACAGGAGTAGCTCCGCCATTTAATAAGATCATGGCTGATCTGATCATGGAGTCCGCTACGCTTCCCTGCCTGCTCCCCATAACCCTTTATCCCCTTATCGTTTAAGAAATTCTATTCCTGTCTTAAATGTATTCAATGTCCCAGCTTCCACAACTCTCTGAGGCAGCGAATTCCACAGATTTACAATGCTCAGAGAAGAAATTTCTCCTCATCTCTGTTTTAAATGGGCGGCCCCTTATTCTAAGATCATACCCTCTAGTTCTAGTCTCCCCCATCAGTGGAGACGTCTTCTCTGTATCCACCTTGTCAAACCCCCTCATAATCTTATATATTTTGATAAGATCTCCTCTCATTCTTCTGAATTCCGATGAGTAGAGGCTCAACCTACTCAACCTTTCCTCATAAGTCAACCCCCTCATTCCCGGAATCAACCTAGTGAACCTTCTCTGAACTGCCTCCAAAGCAAGTATATCCTTTCTTAAATATGGAAACCAAAACTGCACGCAGTATTCCAGGTGTGGCCTCACCAATAACCTGTATAACTGTAGCAAGACTTCCCTGCTTTTATACTCCATCCCCTTTGCAATAAAGGCCAAGATACCATTGGCCTTCCTGATCACTTGCTGTACCTGCATACTATCCTTTTGTGTTTCATGCACCAGTTCCGGTCCCACTGTGCTGCAGCACTTTGCAATCTTTCTCCATTTAAATAATAACTTGTTCTTTGATTTTTTTTCTGCCAAAGTGCATGACCTCACGCTTTCCGACATTATACTCCATCTGCCAAATTTGTGCCCACTCACTTAGCCTGCCTATGTCCTTTTGCAGATTTTGTGTGTTGTAGAAGTCCCCACCACCTTGCTTTTTGGGGATGTGGCCGTATTTCCCATCCCGAGTTGCCCCGAGAAGGTGGTGGTGGGCCGCCACCTTGAATCGCTGGTAGTGGTTTGAGGTTTGATGCCACTGAATGTCTTGCTTGGCCACATCAGAGTTAATGTGGGACTGGAGTCACGTATAGGCCAGACCGGGTAGGACGTTGGGTCCTTCCTTCCCGAAAGGACATTAGAGAACCAGTTGGGTCTCCGCTGCAGTTCCAGCAGAGATCCGCTCGCTTCTCACGGATGGGAAATTAAACCCGGAGCCATCTGGTCTGTGCTTCAGTATCACAATGTGTGGTGCCTTGACCCACTGAGCCACCAGGGAGCTATGTGGTACAGAGCTGTGTGATGTACAACGGTCACCACACGTTTAAAAAAAAATCCACGCACAGGCATCTTCCACCCTTTCAACTGGAGTTCAGGACTGGAATATCGGGTCCTTCATTGAAACATCTGTGAACTCGTGTGGAAGCAAGTCATCCTCGTTCGAGGGACTGCCTATGATGATGATGTGGTACAGGGAGCCATTCAAGTGGGGGGAGTAAAAAGAAACGTTGTAGTGGTAGGGGACAGTACAGTTAGGGGGATAGATACTGTTCTCTGCAGCCGAAAGCGTGAGTCCCGAAGGCTGTGTTGCCTGCCTGGTGCCAGGGTTAAGGACATCTCCTCTGGGCTGGAGAGGAACTTGGAGTGGGAGGGGGAAGATCCAGTTGTCATGGTCCACGTGAGTACCAACGACATAGTTAGGACAAACAAAGAGGTTCCGCTGAGGGATTATGAGCAGCTAGGGGCCAAATTAAAAAGCCGAACCACAAAGGTAATAATCTCTGGATTACCACCTGAGCCACGAGCAAATTTGCATAGGGTAAGTAAGATCAGAGAGTTAAACACGTGGCTTCAAGACTGTTGTGAGAGAAAGGGGTTTTGGTTCATGAGGCACTGGCACCAGTACTGGGTTAAGGGGGAGCTGTTCCGTTGGGACGGGCTCCACATAGACCGTGCTGGGACTAGGGTCCTGGCGAATCGAATAACTAGAGCTGTAGAGAGAGCTTTAAACTAATTAGTGGGGGGGAGGGTTCAGGTGAGCAGAAATTTAAAATGTCAAAGAATAAGGAGAAGTCAATAGAGCAGGGTAGCACTGGGGGAAATGAAAACCAGAGCGTGACAGGAAGGGACAGAATGTATAAACATAAAAGTGTATCAGAATGCATGCAGCATTCAGTACAAAATAGATGTGTTGAAGGCAGAAATAGATATAAATGGATATGATCTGATAGCCATTACAGAGATGTGGTTGCAAGGTGACCAAGGCTGGGAACTGAATATTTAGGGCTATTTAACAATTCGGAAGAACAGACAAAAGGGAAAAGGAGGTGGGGTAGCTCTGTTAATAAAGGATGAGATCAGTGCGTTAGTGAGAAATGATATTGGCTCAGAAGATCAAGATGTTGAATCAGTTTGCGTGGAGATAAGGAATAATAAGGGGAAAAAGTCGCTGGTGAGCGTAGTCTATAGGCCCCCAATCAGTATCTACACTGTTAGACAGAGTATAAATCAAGAAATAATGGAGGCTTGTAAAAAAGGAACGGCAATAAGCATGGGCGATTTTAACCTTCGTATTGATTGGCCAATGCAAATTGGCCAAGGTAGTCTTGAGGGAAGAGTTCATAGAGTGTATCCGGGATAGTTTCCTTGAACAGTATGTTGCAGAACCAACCAGGGAGCAGGCTACCTTCGATCTGGTACTGTGTAATGAAACAGGATTAATAAATGAACTTTTCGGAATGAGTGACCATAGCATGGTTGAATTTCAAATTCAGTTGGAGGGTGAAAAAGTTGGATCTCAAACCAGTGTCCTAAGCTTAAATAAAGGAGACTGCAAAGGTATTAAGGCAGAGTTGGCTAAAGTGGACAGGGAAAATAGATTGAGATGTGGGATGGTTGACATGTAACGAGATATTTCATAACTCAACAGAAATATATCCCAATGAGAAGGAAAGACTATCCATGGCTAACTAAGGAAATGAGGGATGGTCTCAAGTTGAAAACAAATTGGCCAAGACTAGTGGGAGGTCAGAGGATTGGGAAATGTTTAAAAGCCAACAAAACAACTAAAAAATTAATAAAGAGAGGGAAGATAGATTATGAAAGTAAACTAGCACGAAATATAAAAACAGATAGTAAGAGTTTCTACAAGTACATAAAAAGGAAAAGAGTGGCTAAAGTAAATGTTGCTCTCCTAGAGAATGAGACTGGGGAATTAATAATGGGGAACAGGGAAATGGCAGAGATTTTGATCGGATATTTTGTATCGGGCTTCACGGTAGAAGACACGAAAAACATCCCAATAATAATCGAGGGGCTAAAGGGAGGGAGGAACTTAATACAATCACTGTCACTAAAGAAGTAGTACTCAGCAAAATAATGGGACTAAAGGCGGACAACTCCACTGGACCTGATGGCCTGCATCCTAGGGTCTTAACAGAAGTGGCTGCAGAGATAGTTGATGCATTGGTTGTAATCTACCAAAATTCCCTGGATTCTGGGGAGGCCCTAGCGGACTGGAAAACCGCAAATGTAACGCCCCTATTTAAAAAAGGAGGCAGACAGAAAGCAGGAAACTATGGACCAGTTAGCCTAACATCTGTCGTTGGGAAAATGCTGGAGTCCATTATTAAGGAAGCAGTAGCAGGACATTTGGAAAAGCATAATTCAATTAAGCAGAGTCAGCATGGTTTTATGAAAGGGAAATCTTTTTGACAAATTTGCTGGAGTTCTTTGAGGATGTAATGAGCAGGGTGGATAACGGGGAACCAGTGGATGTGGTGTATTTGGATTTCCAGAAGGCATTCGATAAGGTGCCACATAAAAGATTACTGCACAAGATAAAAGTTCACGGGGTTGGGGGTAATATATTAGCATGGCTGGAGGATTGGCTAACTAACAAAACAGAGAGTCGGGATAAATGGGTCATTTTCCGGTTGGCAAACAGTAACTAGTGGGATGTCGCAGGGATCGGTGCTGGGCCTCAAGTATTTACAATCTATATTAATGACTTGGATGAAGGGACCGAGTGTAATGTAGCCAAGTTTGCTGCTGATACAAAGATGGGTGGGAAAGCAAATTGTGAGGAGAACACACAATCTGCAAAGGGATATAGACAGGCTAAGTGAGTGGGCAAAAATTTGGCAGATGGAGTATATTGTAAGAATATCCACTTCGGCAGAAAAAAATAGAAAAGCAAATTATAATTTAAAGGAAAAAATTTGTAAAGTACTGCAGTAGAGAGGGACCTGGAGGTCCTTGTGCATGAAATACAAAAAGTCTGTATGCAGGTACAGCAAGTAATCAGGAAGGCAAATGGAATGTTGGTCTTTATTGCAAGGGGGCTAGAGTATAAAAGCAGAGAAGTCCTGCTACAACTGTACAGAGTATTGGTGAGGCCACACCTGGAGTACTGCGTACAGTTTTGGTCTCTATTTAAGGAGGGATATACTTGCATTGGAGGCTGTTCAGAGAAGGTTCACTAGGTTGATTCCACAATGAAAGGGTGACTTATGAAGATAGGTTGAGTAGGTTGGGCCTATACACATTGGAGTTCAGAAGAATGAGAGGTGATCTTATCGAAACATGAGATAATGAGGGGTCTCAACAAGTTGGATGCAGAGAGGATATTTCCACTCATAGGTGAATCTAAAACTAGGGGACATAGTCTCAGAATAAGGGGTCGCCCATTTAAAATTAAGATAAGAAGGAATTTCTTCTCTGAGGGTTGTAAATCTGTGGAATTCTCTGTCCCAGAGAGCTATGGAGGCGGGGTCATTGAATATATTTAAGGCGGAGTTCGATTTTTGAGCGATGAGGGGGAAAAAAGGGTTAAGGGAAGCGGGCAGGGAAGTGGAGCTGAGTCCATGATCAGATCAGCCATGATATTAAATGGCGGAGCAGGCTCGAGCGGCCAAATGGCCTACTCCTGCTCCTATTTCTTATGTTTTAAATCGTAATTTTTTTATCACCCACCATTTGCGTGAGGATTGCGGCAGTTGAAGTTGTGGGCTGATCAAAGTGTAATTGGCCTCTGCCACAGTCTTGCCATTGTTGTGTGAAGGCTCTGTGCCTTCGGCATTATCAGAAGTTGCTGCTGCTTCTGGCATGTGATGTGGTTTGAGGGAATTAGTTGCTGATGTTTGGGAGAAAAGACCCCACAATATGGAACTCCCAATAAAATCCAAAGGGAGACATTAAAGGGCAGACTGAAAGGGCAGGATTGCGATCGATGCCAAATTTAGCAGGTGTAAGAATGGAAGATCAGTGCAGGGAATGGGAAAAATTCATACCAGGTATATAAAGTGTGGGAAAATATCATTTTGAGTCTGCACTCCTGTAATGGGGATAATTGGAAGTGGCTCCTGTATATGGGGAAAAAGGTTAAATTGTGACTAACATTATTGGTGTCCTTTTAAAGGTGGTGTTCCGATCTACCTCAGCCATGGTCTATATTTTCATCCAGATGAGCTGTGAGATGTGGGACTTTGACATCTATGGTGAGACAATTTATAAAAAGATGTACGCTATAGGTGTGCTGTATCACATAAAAGCATCAGTCAGGAACAGGAGCCATGTTCTGTGACCCTACTTGCAGTGCTGTGTCTCCGTTTCAAACTAATCTGTGGGCCAAGAATTTTAAATATTCATTGTTCTGATGCAAGATTTTCACAGTTTAAGTGGACACGGTATGATGGTTTCACACACACACGGTTCTGTGCCTTAATCTTGCTGACAGCCCTGGTAAAGTCTACTCTGAGATGGAGGGGCCTAAATGGCAAACTAGCAACTCAAAGTTGAATAGAATTATTGGAAATTCACAGTTTTAAAGAATCAAACTATTGGTACAGCCTGTATTCTAATTATTGGCTTCCTGTTCCTGAAAAGCTCAGTTGCTGTCAAATATTGAGGTAATATCAATTCTCGGAGTGGTGTCGCTGCCTCCTATGTTTCCAATGTACTTTGGCCAGTATCTGAGGCTGAACTAGGTTATTTGTTTTTAAAACCATTTGTTCTGTCACCCTTGTGTATATAAGATATGAGCAGGCATGTTGCTGCCACCCCTTCCTCATTCACTGGAAATCGAGATATTTAAAACACAGAACTCTTATTTAACAGAACTTATTTTTATTTTCTCATGTAGACAAATAATTCTGGAATAAGTTTGTAGTTTAAAACCACAGTAGCATCTCCTGCCTTCCCTTTGTTGAAGTGTTTCCATAATCTCTGATCGGTCTGGCTGTGTGTCGGACTGATGTATGAACAGTGATGCTGACGGGTCCTAGCCTGATGAGAATTTAAGATGTTGGACTTGGTGAAGTTTTCCACTTTCCGCCACTGAATGAGGGAAGGCAGTAGCAGATTGCTGATGTTTCTTTCAATGATTGGACTGTTCTCTAACCATCCTGCCCATTTCTTTCGGACTTAGGTGATTTGTACTTTGAGAAGGCTGTAAATGGTTTCCTTGCTGACCTACTTGCCAAATGGAAGGTAAGAAAGGAGTATAACAACGGAATGTGGAATATGAGATCAGTTTTGCCTGTGTGTGTGTGTGTGTGTGTATCTCAAAATTTCAATGTTTTTATGGAAAACATATGTATTGGGTAACGGATAACAAACTGGCAATATATTTAGTTAAGCCCTGCCCTGAATTTTCATCCTTTTTCTAACCACCTTTCCTGTAAGCACTGATTCTAGTTGGGGTACAGTTCCACAAGTGTTGCCAGCCGTCTGGTACCTCCCCACCCACCTACCAGTGACTACTCTTGATGTGTGAATCTAGATGGTGAGAATTAACAGGTATTTTACTGAAGGGATATTGCCCGATTATGGCCTCACCACCACTTCTCTCAACCTCTCCACGGTCTCTAAATTGTCAAACTGCTTTTCCGACATTCAGTTCTGGATGAGCAGAAATTTCCTCCAATTGAATATTGGAAAGACTGAAGCCATTGTTTTCGGTCCACTAACTCCATCCATCTCCTCATCTCCTGTCTGAGGCTGAACCAGACTGTTCGCAACCTTGGTGTCATATTAGACCCTGAAATGAACCTTCAACCACACATCCGAGGCATAACTAATACCACATATTTCCACCTCCGTCACCCGTCTCTGCCCTTGCCTCAGCTCATCTGGTGCTGCATCCAAGCCTTTGTTACCTCTAGATTTGACTCTTCTAATGCACTCCTGGCTGGCCTCCCACATTCTACTCTACGTAAACTGGAGGCGATCCAAAACTCGGCTGCCCGTGTCCTAACTTGCACCAAGTCCCACTTACCCATCACCCCTGTGCTCGCTGACCTACATTGGCTTCCGGTTAGCAATGTCTTGATTTCAAAATTCTCATCCTTATTTTCAAATCCTTCCATGGCCTCGCCCCTCCCTATCTCTGTAATCTCCTCCAGCCCCACAACAGCCCGAGATATCTGCGTTCCTCTAATTCTGCCCTCCTGAGCATCCCTGATTGTAATCACTCAACCATTGGTGGCCGTGCCTTCTGTTGCCTCGGCCCCAAGCTCTGGAACTCCCTGCCTTAAACCTCTATGCCTCTCTACCTCTCTTTTCTCCTTCAAAACGCTCCTTAAAACCTACCTCTTTGAACAAGCTTTTAATCACCTGCGCTAATTTCTACTTGTGCGGCTCAGTGTCATTTTTAGCGCATAATACTCCTGTGAAGCGCCTTGAGGTACTGAGGTTGAATGGGTCATAGTGAATTGTGGTGCAGGCTCGAAGGGCTGAATGGCCTTCTCCTGCACCTATTTTCTATGTTAAAGGCTCAATATAAATACAAGTTGTTGTCTAGTTTCCTCCAGTTGCCAATATGTGAGGTAAAGTTGGTAGAAGTATAAAATGGATACGCAGTCGATCGCTGCTTTCCTCCCTGGACTCCCTTCAGCATCCTAGGATATGTCTAAGTCACTGTGAAGTGCTCAGTCTCTATGGTACCTCTCCCAGTGGCCATGCTGAGATCTGGAAACTCAACTGCACATGACTGCAGGCTTGTATCTGACACGCAGTGACAACCACCCACTATCATAACCTTTGGTCTATCAACGTGTTTAGCTTCTATTACCCTTGATCAGACCTGAATTCTAACACAAAAGCAAAAGGCAGGGCATGCTGGAAATCTGAAATAAAAACAGAAAATGCAGGAAACACTCAGCAGGTCAGGCAGCATCAGACCTTTCATCAGAATTCTAAAGCTTCTGCAGCATGCAAAATATAACCTATGTATTGAACAGCTCCTCATTGAGTATTAATCTAGTAGCAATAGAAATGAAAATATTGAATAAGATATTCAAACACATGTATGATTTTGCTGTACAAATTTCTGTCGCAATTTTAGTGTCCTATCCAACAAGATAGACTGATTGCAATTTAAAATATCTTTTTTTTTTCCCTCCTTTTTAATTTTAGGATAAGAATTGCAGCCATGAAGTGACAGTGGTTTTGTTTTCCAGAACTTTCTATGATGCCAAGTCAATGGGTGAGTTGGGCCTTTGGTCAGTGGTATTGTAAGGCTCCGAGTTATGGAGTGACCAAAGATTGCATCAATATGCTTTTCCTTTTGGATATTCTAAAAGTTGTTTAGCCCAGGAATCCACGCTAATGGTGCTACTGATTATAATTTGCTGCAACATTGGAAGTTAACTGCAGAGAAATCTGTAACTGATTCAAGCGCAAAATTAAATTGCTTTCAATTCTATAAAACTACTGGTCCAGTGTGAAGCCTAAATCTATCAATGTTTCTGTATTTACAGTCCATTATATTTGGCATGGTCATTAATAAAAATCAGTCATCTGGGTAAATTTGAACAGTTGCAGAACCCGTAATACTTCTTTCATCGTCACCGATTAGAGCACATTGAGCAACACTATCTTTGCTTTGGCTTTTTTGAAGTGCTCCACATCCAAAGCTACTACCTCAGTTAATTAACATCAGTAAGCTATATGTGTGTGTGTGTGTGTGTGTGAGTCAGAAGTTTGTGGCTTCAAGTCCCACCGCAGGACTCGAGCAAATAATCTAGGTTGACATCCCGATACTGAGGGGGCACTATGTTGATGGAGGTGCTGCTGTCTTTCTGATGAGGCATTAAACTGGGGCTCCATCTGCTTGTTCAGGTAAAGTTTCCATGACACTATTTGAAGAGAGGAAGTTCTCCCAATGCCCTAGCCAACTCGCCTCTCAACCAACACCACCAGAGAGGAGAGGAGAGGAGAGGAGAGGAGAGGAGAGGAGAGGAGAGGAGAGGAGAGGAGAATGTAGAAGATAATAGGAAAAAATAGAGAGAAAATTGGTATGCTCCATGCCCAGTGGAATCTTGAGGGCAGGCGGACTCCAACCATAGACATTTACAGCTCAGAAGGGGGTCATTCAGCCCATCGTGCCTGTGACAGACCTTTTTTTCAGATTAGCTATTCAAAGATAATCCTACCATATTCTATCCCCATCGCCCTTCAAATATTTATCCAATTTTATTTTAAAAGATATATTGGCCTCTGCCTCAACCACTCCCTGTGATAAAACATTCAACTCCAACAACCTGCTGTGAAAATACATTTCTCCTAAGCCTCCTAACTTTCTAAGTGCCAATTTAAAATTCATGACCTCTCTGTCACTTGTTCCTCCAAGAGAGGAAATGGTCTTTCCTTATTCACTAGCTAAAAGCTGTTCATTATTTTTTTTAAAACCCTCTAATAACTCTCCTCTTAACCATCTTTGGTACAGTGGAAGTAGTCGCAGTACCCCAAGTCTCCCCTCCTAGCTCGAGTTTTCTGCCTATTGCATCATCCTGGTGAATCTACACTGTACTCTCTCTCTCGCTTTAATGTCCTTTCTATAATGGTATGCACGCAATCTTTACGCTTGTATTCCATGCCTCTGCTTATAGAACTCAATGCTGCATGCCTTTATCAACCTGCATTTGCACTTTCATGAAATTAAGTCTTTTAGTTAATCCACATCTGTCAGTGTCTGTCCATTGAGTGCATTCTCCCAATTCCTGATTTTTATTCCCCCTAGAATGTCATGTCTCACCTCGATCAACATCAAATTACATCTGCTACCTATCGACCAATTCTGCTAACCTGTCTTGTCTTTTTCTGAAGTCTCTTGCACTTCTCCTCATTGTTTGCCAAACCCCCTACTTTTATGTCATCAGTAAATTTCAACATTGTATTCCCTGTACCCAAGTCCAAATCATCTATATAGACCGAGAATAAATGTGGACTCCACATTGAACCCTGGGATACAGCACTTCCAACCTTTCTCCAATCCTTGACTCTGTTTCCTTTCCATCAACCGACTTTGTATCTATGCTGCTATATTTTCTCCTCTTCTATATACCTGAATGTTTCTAACGAGCCTTTTGTGAGTCAGCTTATCAAATGTTTTTGGTGCAGAGAAGATTTACAAGGATGATACCAGAAATGCAAGGGTATACATATCAGGAAAGGGTGAACAGGCTGGGTCTCTGTTCTCTTGAAAAAAAGAAGGCTGAGGGGTGACCTAATAGAGGTCTTTAAAATAATGAAAGGTTTTGACAGAGTGGATACAGAGAGAATGTGTCCACTTGTGGGGAAGAGCATAACTAGAGACCATCAATATAAGATAGTCACCAAGAAATCCAATAGACAATTCAAAAGAAACTTCTTTACCTAAAGAATGGTGAGAATGTGGAACTCGCTACCACAGGGAGTGGTTGATGCGAATCGTATAGATGCATTTAAGCAGAGGCTAGACAAGCATATGAGGGAGAAGGGAATAGAGGGTTACGCTGATAGATTTAGATGAGGAAAGACGGGAGGAGGCTTGAGTGGAGCATAACTAGCATGGACTAGTTAGGCCAAATAGCCTGTTTCTGTGCCGTATATCCGATGTAACCTATGTCTTCTGGAAATCGATGGTTAAATGGATAGAAGATGTAATTCAATCAGTCACTTCTTCAAAAAGTTCTATGTTTATCAAAAACAACTTGCCTTTAACAAATTTCTGCTGACCTTGATTAACCCATGCATTTCTAAATGATTACTAATTTTTTTCTTGAATTACATAAGAACAAAAGAAATAGGAGCAGGAGTAGGACATTTGGCCCGTCGAGCCTACTCCACCATTCAATAAGATCATGGCAGATCTGATCATGGACTCAGCTCCACTTCCCTGCTCGTTCCTCATAACCCTTGACTCCCTTATCGCTCAAAAATTTGTCTATCTCCACCTTAAATATATTCAGTGACCCAGCTTCCACAGCTCTCTGGGGTAGAGAATTCCAAAGATTCACAACTCTCTGAGAGAAGAAATTCCTCCTCATTTCCGTTTTAAATGGATGACCCCTTGGGCCCAAGTTTCCACAGGATAAAAAACAGGCGCCCCTCCGAGCTGGGCGCACGTTTTTCGCGCCTAAAATGGCGCCAGAAAAAAAACGCGCTATTCTCGTGCAGCTCCTTGTCTGTTTGGCGTGGCGCCCAGGGGGGCGGAGCCTACACTCGCGCCGATTTTGTAAGTGGGAGGGGGCGGGTACTATTTAAATTAGTTTTTTCCCTGCCGGCAACGCTGCGCGTTGGAGCGTTCGCGCATGCTCAGTGTGAAAAAAACATTGGCACTCGGCCATTTTTGTAGTTCTTTGTAGCTGTTTAATTTTTGAACATTTTTTAATAAAAGCACATTGCCATCAGCACATCAGCACTGAGGCTTCTTGCAGCCTTCTCACTGTCTCCTTCCCCTCCCCACCCTCCACGGCAACAAACGGCGGTTTCTTCCTCCCCCTCCCTCCCCTCCGTGGCGGCAACAAACCGCTGTCTCCTTCCCCTCCCTCCCCTCCGCGGCAACAAACCGCTGTCTCCTTCCCCTCCCTCCCCTCCGCGGCAACAAACCGCTGTCTCCTTCCCCTCCCTCCCCTCCGCGGCAACAAACCGCTGTCTCCTTCCCCTCCCTCCCCTCCGCGGCAACAAACCGCTGTCTCCTTCCCCTCCCTCCCCTCCGCGGCAACAAACCGCTGTCTCCTTCCCCTCCCTCCCCTCCGCGGCAACAAGCCGCTGTCTCCTTCCCCTCCCTCCCCTCCGCGGCGGCAAACGGCGGTTTCCTACCCCACCCCCCCGCGGCAACCAACGATGGCTGAAGTACTTTCACACAGGTAGGAAGATGGTTTCTTTAATCTTTTCTTTGCTTATAAATGTTTATTCAGGTTGGATTTATTTGTATAATATTTGTAGAAGTATAAATAAGGATTGATTGTAGAATTTAATGACTTCCCTTCCCCCCCCCCCTCCCCCCCACCTTGTTCTGGACGCCTAATTTGTAACCTGCGCCTGATTTTTTAATGTGTAGAACAGGTTTTTTCAGTTCTACAAAAATCTTCACTTGCTCCATTCTACTTTAGTTTGGAGTACGTTTTCACTGTGGAAACTTTCAAATCAGGCGTCAGTGGCCGGACACGCCCCCTTTTGAAGAAAAAATTCTGTTCCAAAGTAGAACTGTTCTACCTCACTAGAACTGCAGAAAAAAAAATGTGGAGAATTGCGATTTCTAAGATAGTCCGTTCTCCACCAGTTGCTCCTAAAAATCAGGCGCAAATCATGTGGAAACTTGGGCCCCTTATTCTGAAACTATGCCCCCTAGTTCTCGACTCCGCCACAAGGGGAAACATTCTCTCTGCATCTACCCTGTCAAGCCCCCTCAGAATCTTGTACATTTCAATAAGATCACCTCTGTCTTCTAAACTCCAATGAGTATCGGCCCAACCTGCTCAACCTTTCTTCATATGACAACCCCTTCATCTCAGGAATCAACCTCGTGAACCTTCTCTGAGCTGCCTGCAATGCAAGTGTATTCTTCCTTTTAAATAAGGAGACCAAAACTGTACACAGTACTCCAGGTGTGGCCTCACCAATATTCTGTACAGTTGTAGCAAGACTGCTCTACTTTTATACTCCATCCCCCTTGCAATAAAGGCCAACATTCCATTTGCCTTCCTAATTGCTTGCTCTACCTGCATACTAATTTTGTGTTTCATGTACAAGGACCCCCAGATCCCTCAGTACCTCAGCATTTTGTAATCTCTCCCCATTTAAAAAATAATTTGCTGTTTTATTTTTCCTACCAAAGTGGATAACCTCACATTTTCCCACATTGTACTCCATCTGCCAATTTTTTGCCCACTCACTTAGCCTATCCCTTTGCAGATTCTTTGCATCCTCCTCACAACTTGCTTTCCCACATATCTTTGTATCATCAGCAAATTTGGCTACATTACACTCGGTCCCTTCATCCAAGTCATTAATATAGATTGTAAATAGTTGAGGCCCCAGCACTGATCCCTGTGGCACCCCACTAGTTACAGTTTGCCAACCTGAAAATGAGCCATTTATCCCGATTCTCTGTTTTCTGTTCGTTAGCCAATCCTCTATCCATGCTAATATATTACCCTCAACCCTGTGAGCTCTTACTTTGTGCAGTAACCTTTTGTGTGACACCTTATCGAATGCTTTCTGGAAATCCAAAGACACCACATCTACTGGCTCCCCTTTATCCACCCTGCTCATTACATCTTCAAAGAACTCCCAACAATTTCTCATACATGATTTCCCTTTCATAAAACCATGCTGACTCCTTGACTGCATTATGATTTTCTAAATGTCCTGCTACTACTTCCTTAATAATGGACTCCAGCATTTTCCCAATGACAGATGTTAGGCTAACTGGTCTATAGTTTCATGCTTTCTGTCTCCCTCCTTTCTTAAATAGGGTCGTTACCATTGCGGTATTCCAATCCGCTGGGACCTCTCCAGAATCCAAGGAATTTTGGTAGATTACAATCAATGCATCCACTATCTCTGCAACCACCTCTTTTAAGACTCGAGGATGCAGGCCATCAGGTCCAGGGGACTTGTCCACCTTTAATCCCATTAGTTTGCCGAGTACTTTTTCTTTAGTGATTGTTTTAAGTCTCCGCCCCCCCCCCCCCCCCTCACTTATCAATTATTGGGATGCTTTTAGTGCCCATTGTTAAGACCGATACAAAATATTTGTTCAAAGTCTCTGCCAATTCCCTGTTTCCCATTATTAATTCCCCAGTCTCATCCTCCTAAGGGACTAAAGTTTACTTTAGCTACTCGCTTCCTTTTTATATACCTGTAGAAGCTCTTACTGTATGTTTTCATATTTCTTGCTTGTTTACTCTCATAAGATATCTTCTCTCTCCATTTTTTTTTTGCTGGTTTCTAAAATTTTCCCAATCCTTTGGCCTTCCACTGTTCTTCACAACATTGTGTGCCTTTTTTTTCAATTTGATCCCCTCCTTTACTTCCTTAGTTATGGTTCATCCTTCTTAGAGTCTTTCTTTCTCACTGGAATAAATCTTTGCTGAGAGTTATGAAATATCTCCTTAAATGTTTGCCACTGCTTTTCTGCGGTTCGACCCTTTAATGCTGTCGGCACAAATAGTTACAAATAGGTATGATAGAGACATGGCTGCAAGGACTGGGAACTAAACATAGAAACATAGAAAATAGGTGCAGGAGTAGGCCATCCGGTCCTTCGAGCCTGCACCACCATTCAATAAGATCATGACTGATCATTCCTTCAGTACCCTGTTCCTGCTTTCTGGGGAATATTCAGGGGTACTTGACAATTCGGAAGGACAGACAGAAAGGAAAAGGAGGTGGGGTAGCTCTATTGATGGGATGGAATCACTGCAATAGTGAGAAAAAGATATTGGCTCAAATGATCAGGATGTTGAAACAGTTTGGGTGGAGATAAGGAATAATAAGGGGAGAAAGTCATTGGTGGGCGTAGTCTATAGGCCCCCTAACAATAACAACTCTGGTCGGAGCATAAACCAAGAAATAGTGGAGGCTTGTAAAAAAGGAAACGGCAATAATCATGGGTGATTTTAACCTCCATATTGATTGGCCAAATCAAATTGGTCAGGGTAGCCTTGAGGAAGAGTTCATAGGGTGCATAAGGGACGGGTTCCTGGAGCAGTATGTAACAGAACCAACCAGGGGGCAGGCTATCTTAGATCTGGTCCTGTGTAATGAGAAAGGATTAATAAACAATCTCCAAGCCAAGAATCCCCTTGGAATGAGTGATTATAGCATGGTTGAATTTCAAAATGGAAAAGGGTAGCTAAAGTAAATGTTGGTCCCTTAGAGGACGAGACCAGGGAATTAGTGATGGGGATGGCAGAAACTTTGAACAAATATTTTGTATCAGTCTTTACGGTAGAGGCGCTAAAAATATCCCAATAGGGGAGAGGAACCTCACACACACTAAGGAGATGGTACTCAGTACGATAATGGGACTAAAGGCGGATAAATCCCCTAGACCTGACGGCTTGCATCCTAGGTTCTTAAGAGAAGTAGCGGCAGGGATAGTGGATGCATAGGTTGTACTTTACCAAAATTTGCTGGATTCTGGGGAGGTCCCAGCAAATTGGAAAACTGCAAATGTAACGCCCCTATTTTTTTTAAAAAAGGAGGCAGACAAAAGCAAGAAACTATAAACCAGTTAGCCTAACATCTGTGGTTGGGAAAATGTTGGAGTCCATTATTAAAGAAGCAGTAGCAGGACATTTGAAAAAAATATAATTCAGTCAGGCAGAGTCAGCATTGATTTATGAAGGGGAAGACATGTTTGACAAATTTGCTGGAATTCTTTGAGGATGTAACGAAGAGGGTGGATAAAGGGGAACCAGTGGATGTGGTGTATTTAGACTTAGAAACATAGAAATTTACAGTGCAGAAGGAGGCCATTCTGGCCCATTGGGTCCGCGCCAGCCAACAAAGAGCCACACGGCCCTTGGTCAGCAGCCCTAGAGGTTACATATAAGCCTATCAACAATGATAGAGGCAAACAGCACCCAGCCCAACCAACACCCCTTATACTAAAACATTTTACACGCCACCCCAACTGGAGCCATGTGATCTCCTGGGAGAGGCAAAAAGCAGATAAAAATGACTTCCAGAAGGCATTTGACAAGGTGCCACATAAAAGGTTACTGCACAAGATAAAAGTTCACGGTGTTGGAGGTAATATATTAGCATGGATAGAGGATTGGCTAACTAACAGAAAACAGAAAATCGGGATAAATGGTTCATTCTCGGGTTGGCAATCAGTAACTAGGGGGTGCCGCAGGGATCAGTGCTGGGACCTCAACTATTTACAATCTAAATTAACGATTTGGATGAAGGGACCGAGTGTAACGTACCCAAGTTTGACTGCGATACAAAGTTGGGAAGAAAAGCAATGTGTGAGGAGGATACAAAAATACTTGCAAAAGGACATAGACAAGCTAAGTGTGTGGGCAAAAATTTGGCAGATGGAGTATAATGTTGGAAAGTGTGAGGTCATGCACTTTTGCAGGAAAAAATCGAAGAGCAAGTTATTATTTAAATGGAGAAAAATTGCAAAGTGCTGCAGTACAGCGGGACCTGGGGGTCCTGGTGCATGAAACACAAAAGGAAAGTATGCAGGTACAGCAAGTGATCAGGAAGGCCAATGGAATCTTGGCCTTTATTGCAAAGGGGATGGAGTAAAAAAAAGCAGGGAATTCTTGCTACAGTTATACAGGGTATTGGTGAGGCCACACCTGGAATACTGCGTACAGTTTTGGTTTCAATATTTATAAAAGGATGTGCTTTCTTTGGAGGCAGTTCAGAAAAGGTTCACTAGGTTGATTCTGGAGATGAGGGGGTTGACTTATGAGGAAAGGTTGAGTAGGTTGGGCCTCTACTCATTTGGAATTCAAAAGAATGAGAGGTGATCTTATCGAAACATATAAGTCTATGAGGGGGCTTGACAAGGTGGATGCTGAGAGGATGTTTCCACTGATAGGGGAGACTAGAACTAGGGGGCATAATCTTAGAATAAGGGGCCGCCGATTTAAAACTGGGATGAGGTGGAATTTCTTCTCTGAAGGTTGTAAATCTGGAATTCGCAGCCTCATAGAGCAGTGGAAACAGGGTCATTGAATGAATTTAAGACAGAGATAGACAATTTCTTAACCGATAAGGGAATAAGTGGTTACAGGGAGCGGGCAGGTAAGTGGACCTGAGTCCATGATCGGATCAGCCATGATCGTATTAAATGGCGGAGCAGGCTCAAGGGGCCGTATGGCCTACTCCTGCTCCTATCCAAGTTCTTATGTAGCATTATTTTCCCAGTGCACTTTAACCAACTCTGCCTTCATGCCTTTCTAATTACCTTTATTTAAATTCAAGGCACTAGTTTGAGACCTAACTTTCTGACCCTCAATGGTATTTGAAATTCTACCATGCTATGATCGCTCTTCCGAAGAGGATCCTTTACGCTGAGATCATTAATTAATCCAGTCTCATTACACATTACCAGATGTAAAATAGCCTGCTCCCTGGTTGGTTCCACAACGTATTGTTCCAAGAAACCATCCTGCATACAGTCTCTGAACTCTTCCTCAAGGCATCTTTGCCAATTGATTTGTCCAATCAATATGAAGATTAAAATTGCCCGTGATTATTGCCGCACCTTTCTTACAAGCCTCCATTATTTATTGATTTATGCTCTGTCCTACAATGTGGCTACTGTTTGGGGGCCTATAGACCACTCCCACCAGTGACTTATTTCCCTTATTATTTCTCATCTCCAACCAAACTGATTCCACATCTTGATCTTCTGAGCCAAGAATTATGGCTTCTAAAAGTGTGCCCATAGCCAACATTGGACTAATTGACCTATAGTTACTCAGTTTATCTTTCTCGCCGTTCTTGAGGTGCTATATTGGCTCCTTCCCAGTCCCATGACACAATTTGCATATTTAAGGAGGAATTTAAAAAGTGACCACAGCTTCTGCTGTCTCTTGTGCCGCCTTTTAGTCACCCAGTGTGCAGCCTTCAGGGCCTGGTGATTATCCACCTTGAGTTCTGTTGCATTTAGAACCAATTCCTTTTCTACAGTTGTTCTTCACCTACATTTGTAAAAAAAAATTGCAAAATATTCATCGAGTATCTCTGCCATAACTTCATCCTCCACAATTGGATCCCTCCTTCATCCCTGCATGGTTCTTCCCTTTATTCTTTTACTTTTTATATGCCGAAAAATCCCATGCCTTTTAATATTCTCGACTAGCTTTTTTCATGTTCCCCTTTAATCTCTCTCTTCACTTCCCCACTGCACTTTCTATATTTCTGATGCTTTTGATAAGTTTTGTAAGCCCTATTTTTATTATGTGACTCCCCTTTGTCGCCCCAATTGCTAACTTTTCAAACTGGTTACTTTGAGCCAGATTCCTTCATGTGTTGAATTTTGCCTTTTTCTAGTCCAGTACCTTTATCTTTAAATCTTCATTATCCTTTTCTGTTTTTACATTGAACCTAACTATGTTGTGATTTTTATTTCCTAACTGTTCTGCTATGTTCATTAGTTATTTGGCCTCCTTCATTAGCCAGAACGAGCTCGAGCAATGCTTCTTTCTTTCTCGGACTAGAACCATAGAGCTAGGAAGCAGTCGTGAATACATTCTAAACCACATTCCCCACTTTGACCACGAACATTACTTGCATACAAGACTATCGTGGGACAGTTAAAATCACCCAGTGTTGCCCAGTTTTCTTGCATCTCTCTCTGAACTGTCTGCAAGTCCCCTCTCTCGTCTCCACTGTTTGGAGGCATCAGTATAGGTTCTGCCATTGCCCTCATTGTTAGCCGTTTTAATGGGACAAATATTGAATTGGGCTCTTCTCATTGTAACAGAAGAAATTGGACAGAGCTGAATAAGGTGCAATTAGCCAGAAAGCTCATGGACTATATTAATCATAGAATGGTTACAGGACAGACGGAAACCATTCAGCCCATCAAGCCCGGCTCTCTGCAAGAGCACTTCAGCCAGTCCCACTCCCCCGCCCTTTCCCCGAAGCCCAGCAATTCTTTTTCCTTCGGGTACTTATCCAATTCCCTTTTGAAAGCCATAATTGAATCTGCCTCCACCATTCTTTCAAGCAATGCATTCCAGATCCTAACCACTCATCTGCAAATTTTGAAATTGTGCCTTGTCCACTCAAGTCTATTAATATATATCAAGAAAAGCAGTGGTCCTAGTACCGACCCCTGGGGAACACCACTGGATACCTTCCTCCAGTCCGAAAAACAACTATTCACCACTACTCTCTGTTTCCTGTCACTTATCCAATTCCGTATCCATGGTGCCCCTGTCCCTTTTATTCCATGGGCTTCAATTTTGCTGGCAAGCCTATTATGTGGCACTTTGTCACACGCCTTTTGGAAGTCCATGTACACCACGTCAACTGCATTGCCCTCATCAACCCTCTCGGTTATCTCATCAAAAAAACTCAAGTCAAGTTAATGAAAAACTATTTGCTTTTAACAAATCATTGCTGGCTTTTCTTAATTAATCCATACTTGTCCAAGTGACTTAATTTTGTCCTGGATTATTGTTTCTAAAAGCTTCCCCACCACCGAAGTTTATGGGGACATTCGTGGCTTGGTCTGCTTCATGCCCCTCTCTCTGGTTGTCACAACAGTCTCCTGACTATGCTTTAACAAGGTATGACTCGTATCACATCATCTGTGCTCACAGCCCAAGTGTATTTGTTACAGATGAGTTTCCTGAGAGTCACCGACCCTCCCTTCAGCAGGATCACGAGGGGAGATTCTACGAAGACTTTTATAAGTAAGTCTTTGTGTTTGTTTGTGCCAGTGTGATTTTCCTTCCCACCAACTCCATGGTACATACGATTTCCTGAGTGAGACCTGAAACATTTTAGGCTGTCAGCTGTCTAACCTGAAGTGACTCCATTGGAGGTCAGAACTTCTGACTGACCAGCACTGGGTCCTTTTATATTTCAGCTTTCAGTCGATCGCGGGTGTAAGATTTTGAGATATGTATTTATTTGGCCTCGATGGGATTTTGGTTTAATTTATATGATGATGTGGAGGTAAATTTGCTTCAGAGTTCCAGAGAGAGATAAGCAACTGGGATGTTGTTGATGACAAATAGTTGAAATACCAGATGAATCCCATGTATTCTCACATGCCACATCAGTTTTGAGACAATGGAGGCTGTTGGAACATTCCTTGTAGTTTGCACCTTCACTGTTAGAATGGTCTTCATTCACTATGCTCAGCTGAGGTGAGCTTGGCGAATGGACATAGTAACTGTCATAGTTCCCACATCAAGGGACAGTTTTGCATTCAAGGCGGTACCCTTGATTTGCAGTTTGGCGCGCAGATCCTTGACCTACAGATCTGAGGCAGAGGTTATAATTCCTTCTGTTTCCCTCTGTCTTTCTATTTGTCCTCTCTCTGACCTTTTCTGTAAGAGTCTTTTTCTTTCTCTCGCTCGCTCTCTCTCTCTCTCTCTCACGCGCTAGCACTCTCGTTTTCTCTTTCTCTCTTTTTTCTCTTTTTCTCTTTCTCTTTTTCTCTTTTTCTCTTTTTCTCTTTTTCTCTTTTTCTCTTTCTCTCTTTCTCTCTTTCTCTCTTTCTCTCTTTCTCTTTCTTTCTCTCTCTTTCTCTCTTTCTCTTTCTTTCTCTCTCTCTCTTTCTCTCTTTCTCTCTTTCTTTCTTTCTCTCTTTCTCTCTTTCTCTCTTTCTCTCTTTCTCTCTTTCTCTCTTTCTCTCTTTCTCTCTTTCTCGCTCTCATCTTTCTGTTAGCTGTCATACTAGATCTGGAGGCGTGATCTTGCCTACCTATCCAGACATATCTAAGAACTACCGCAACATGCGTGGGTGAGGGAGAAACCGGAAGCTGAAGTTTAGAAGGGAGCAATGGAGGATCTAGCTGGCCATAGAGGGGTCCTATAGAGATTGGGCAATGAAGCACTTGTATCTGATTGAAACCAGTCATATGATAATTGTGGACCAATGAGATAGCTCAAAATAGATGCACCAGATGGACTGATGCAACTTTTTATATAATGTGTTTTAGTTTAAGGGTATGAAGATGAGGTATCTTAGTGCTGGGGAATGAATCAGCTTCCTATTTCATGTGTCCAGTGTTGTAACTGCCACGTTAAGTGTAGCACTGTTGGATGCTGAGTAAAGGTTCCTGTACTCCAACCATGTGCCTTACTTGCAACCTCTGAGGAATGCCCTTGCTGTGCTGGCGTGTCATTTTTCTATTCCCAATACCAGCCATCTTGTGGCCTCGTTGAGAGGTTATCAAATGTGCTGAATCAACTGGGTTTATGCTCTTGGACCTGTGTTGAGTGTCGTGAGTTGACACAAGGGGTTTCCATCCCAATAGTCATGCCAGTTAAAGCACTTTAAACTGTAACCTGAGTATTCTGGCCCATATTTATTTGTTGACCTATTGCAAAAATTTGACAAAATGACACAACTTTCAGAAATTAACTTGTAGAGAAGAGTCATGACTAATACAGGTGACACGTCCAAAATCCGGAAACCTCGGGACCGAGTCCATTCCAGATTTTGGGTATTTCCGGATTTTGGAACATCTTTCCGACATCCTGAATCCGGAAGCGACCAGGCCAAGGTTCGGGTATTTCCGGTTTTTGGAACATCTTAAGGGAGGGGGGAGGGGGGGTGGGTGGGGAGTCCAACGACGGGGCGAGGGTGGCACAAGGCGGGGGAGTCCGGCGGCTGATCAGGTGGGGAGCGACATTGGGTCCAGATTTCGGAACATTTTCCGGATTCCAGATGACCCCACCACGGATCAGCCCGGTGTCCGGATTCCGGAACATTACGAGTTTCGGAACTCCGGATTTTGGACACTCAACCTGTAATAGCATTACTTCAGGTTCTTATGACTGGCCAGCAGAAAACTGCAGAATGAAACCGTTTCATTTGTCTGAATAAAGGCTCCAATTGAAAAAAGCTTTTCAACCGAAGATTTCACTCCAAACATTCCTGCCTCTGTTTAAAGTTTTTTTCCCCATTGGTGAGCTGAATTAAATCTAAGAGCTGTGCAAACATCACTGACATTTCTTTGCCCCGTCACAGAGCCATCATTATATAGAAAATCCATTCAGGCACTGCCCCCGAAGGCCATCGTGCAAATCAATTGAAGCATATAAAAGGGTAACAAAAGCAAAATACTGCTTGGAAACCTGAAATAAGAACAGGCAATGCTGGAAACGCACAGCAGGTCAGGCAACATCAGAAACCGAGTTCACGTTTCAGATAGATAATTGGAAAGTATGGTTATTAAGTGATACGGACAATGGGTGGGAATTGGCATTAAAAAGATGGCACAGCCATGGCTAACAAAAATGGTGGAGCGACCTGATGGACTGAATGGCCAATTCTTCTTCCTATTTCCTGTATGGTTTCTGACATTGCTCACCACAAAATTAAATCAAAATGCATCAGATTTGGGAGCAAGTATGTTTTCAATTTAATTTTTCCTAGAATTTTCTTCCCTCCCTGTCTCTCCTGAAGATGTTGCCTCCTCTGTGGGTGTAAATTGCAGAAGACTGGTCAAACTGTTTTTATTTAGTCCTATTTTCTTCTAAAGACTAACTCGTGTTGCGGTAAACTTACTCGGACCATTCTTTGTATGTGCCTCGACGCAGTAAATGCTAGAAACATAGAAAATAGGTGCAGGGGTAGTCCATTCGGCCCTTTGAGCCTGCACCACCATTCAATGAGTTCATGGCTGAACATGCAACTTCAGTACCCCATTCCTGCTTTCTCGCCATACCCCTTGATCCCCCTAGTAGTAAGGACTACATCTAACTCCTTTTTTAATATATTTAGTAAATTGGCCTCAACAACTTCCCATGGCAGAGAATTCCACAGGTTCACCACTCTGGGTGAAGAAGTTTCTCCTCATCTCGGTCCTAAATGGCTTACCCCTTATCCTTAGACTGTGACCCCTGGTTCTGGACTTCCCCAACATTGGGAACATTCTTCCTGCATCTAACCTGTCTAAACCCGTCAGAATTTTAAACTTTTCTATGAGATCCCCTCTCATTCTTCTGAACTCCAGTGAATACAAGCCCAGTTGATCCAGTCTTTCTTGATATGTCAGTCCCGCCATTGCGGGAATCAGTCTGGTGAACTTTCATTGCACTCCCTCAATAGCAAGAATGTCCTTCCTCAAGTTAGGAGACCAAAACTGTACATAATGCTCCAGGTGTGGCCTCACCAAGGCCCTGTACAACTGTAATAACACCTGCCTGCCCCTGTACTCAAATCCCCTCGCTATGAAGGCCAACATGCCATTTGCTTTCTTAACCGCCTGCTGTACCTGCATGCCAACCTTCAATGACTGATGTACCATGACACCCAGGTCTCGTTGCACCTCCCCTTTTCCTAATCTGTCACCATTCAGATAATAGTCTGTCTCTCTGTTTTTACCACCAAAGTGGATAACCTCACAGTTATCCACATTATACTTCATCTGCCATGCATTTGAACACTCACCTAACCTATCCAAGTCACTCTGCAGCCTCATAGCATCCTCCTCGCAGCTCACACTACCACCCAACTTAGTGTCATCCGCAAATTTGGAGATACTACAATTAATCCCCTCGTCTAAATCATTAATGTACAATGTAAACAGCTGGGGCCCCAGCACAGAACCTTGCGGTACCCCACAAGTTACTGCCTGCCATTCTGAAAAGTACCCATTTACTCCTACTCTTTGCTTCCTGTCTGCTAACCAGTTCTCAATCCACGTCAGCACACTACCCCCAATCCCATGTGCTTTAACTTTGCACATTAATCTCTTGTGTGGGACCTTGTCAAAAGCCTTCTGAAAGTCCAAATACACCACATCAACTGGTTCTCCATTGTCCACTCTACTGGAAACATCCTCAAAAAATTCCAGAAGATTTGTCAAGCATGATTTCCCTTTCACAAATCTATGCTGACTTGGACCTATCATGTCACCTCTTTCCAAATGCACTGCTATGACATCCTTAATAATTGATTCCATCATTTTACCCACTACCGATGTCAGGCTGACCGGTCTATAATTCCCTGTTTTCTCTCTCCTTTTTTAAAAAGTGGGGTTACATTGGCTACCCTCCACTCCATAGGAACTGATCCAGAGACTATGGAATGTTGGAAAATGACTGTCAATGCATCCGCTATTTCCAAGGCCACCTCCTTAAGTACTCTGGGATGCAGTCCATCAGGCCCTGGGGATTTATCGGCCTTCAATCCCATCAATTTCCCCAACACAATTTCCCGACTAATAAGGATTTCCCTCAGTTCCTCCTTCTTACTAGACCCTCTGACCCCTTTTATATCCGGAAGGTTGTTTGTGTCCTCCTTAGTGAATATCGAACCAAAGTACTTGTTCAGTTGGTCTGCCATTTCTTTGTTCCCCGTTATGACTTCCCCTGATTCTGACTGCAGGGGACCTACGTTTATCTTTATTAACCTTTTTCTCTTTACATATCTATAGAAGCTTTTGCAGTCCGTCTTAATGTTCCCTGCAAGCTTCCTCTCGTACTCTATTTTCCCTGCCCTAATCAAACTCTTTGTCGTCTTCTGCTGAGTTCTAAATTTTTCTCAGTCCCCGGGTTCGCTGCTATTTCTGGCCAATTTGTATGCCACTTCCTTGGCTTTAATACTATCCCTGATTTCCCTTGATAGCCACGTTTGAGCCACCTTCCCTTTTTTATTTTTACTCCAGACAGGGATGTATAATTGTTGTAGTTCATCCATGCGGTCTCTAAATGTCTGCCATTGCCCATCCACAGTCAACCCCTTAAGTATCATTCGCCAATCTATCCTAGCCAATTCACGCCTCATACCTTCAAAGTTACCCTTCTTTAAGTTCTGGATCATGGTCTCTGAATTAACTGTTTCATTCTCCATTTTAATGTAGAATTCCACCATATTATGGTCACTCTTCCCCAAGGGGCCTCGCACAACGAGATTGCTAATTAATCCCCTCTCATTACACAACATCCAGTCTAAGATGGCCTCCCCCCTAGTTGGTTCCTCGACATATTGGTCTAAAAAACCATCCCTTATGCACTCCAGGAAATCCTCCTTCATCATATTGCTTCCAGTTTGGTTAGCCCAATTTATATGCATATTAAAGTCACCCATGATAACTGCTGCACCTTTATTGCATGCACTCCTAATTTCCTGTTTGATGCCCTCCCCAACATCACTACTACTGTTTGGAGGTCTGTACACAACTCCCACTAACGTTTGTTTCCTTTTGGTGTTCTGCAGCTCTACCCATATAGATTCCAAGCTAATGTCCTTCCTAACTATTGCATTAATCTCCTCTTTAACCAGCAATGCTACCCCACCTCCTTTTCCTTTTATTCTATCCTTCCTGAATGTTGAATACCTTTGGATTTTGAGTTCCCAGCCCTGATCATCCTGGAGCCACGTCTCTGTAATCCCAATCACATCATATCTGTTAACATCTATTTGCACAGTTAATTCATCCACCTTATTACGGATACTCCTTGCATTAAGACACAAAGCCTTCAGGCTTGTTTTTTTAACACCCTTTGTCCTTTTAGAATCATGATGTAGTGTGGCCCTCTTTGTTTCTTGCCTTTGTTTTCTCGGCCTTCCACTATTGCTTTTTACCTTTCTACCATCTGTTTCTGACTCCATATTACTTCACCCTGTCTCGCTGCATAGGTTCCCATCCCCCTGCCATATTAATTTAAACACTCCCGAACTGCATTCGCAAATGTTACCCCTAGGACATCAGTTCCAGTCCTGCCCAAGTGAAGACCGTCCCTTTTGTACAGGTCCCACTTCCCCCAGAACTGGTTCCAATGTCCCAGGAATTTGAATCCCTCCCTCTTGCACTACTGCTCAAGCCACGTATTTATTCTAACTATCCTGCTCCCTGTCCTCTGATTAGCACGTGGCACCGGTAGCAATCCAGAGATTACTACCTTTGAGGTCCTACTTTTTAATTTAACTCCAAGCTCCCTAAATTCAGCTTGTAGGACCTCTTCCTGCTTCTTACCTATATCATTGGTACCTACATGTACCACGACAACTGGCTGTTCACCCTCCCTCTCCAGAATGCTCTGCAGTTGCTCTGAGACATCCTTGACCCTTGCACCAGGGAGGCAACATACCATCCTGAAGTCTCGGTTGCGGCTGCAGAAACTCCTATCTATTCCCCTTACAATAGAGTCCCCTATCACTATAGCTCTCCCGCTCTTTTTCCCGCCCTTCTGTGCAGCAGAGCCACCCATGGTGCCATGAACCTGGCTGCTGGTGCCTTCCCCTGGTAAGTCATCTCCCCCAACAATGCTAGTGGGCTATTTGGCCATGAGGGTATTACAGCTTACTCTGTTCATGTCCATGGCAGTTGATCAGCAAAGTTATGGGGTAGGTGTTCTTATCTTTTCCCCCTCCAGCCTGGGAAGCTGAGCCCATTTATAACACACAAGCCAATGGTAACTCGGCACAGAATCCAGCACAATTCAATGGTAAGAACATAAGAAATAGGAGCAGGAGTAGGCCATTTGGCCCCTCGAGCTTGCTCCGCCACTCAATAAGATTATGGCTGATCTGATCATGGACTCAGCTCCACTTCCCTGCCCGCTCCCCATAACCCTTGACTCCCCTATCGCTCACAAATCTGTCTATCTCCACCTTAAATATATTCAAAGACCCACCATCCACAACCCTCTGAGAGAAGAAATTTCTCCTCATCTCAGTTTTAAATGGGTGGCCCTTTATTCTAAGACTATGTCCCCTAGTTTTAGTTTCCCCTACGAGTGGAAATATCCTCTCTGCATCCACCTTGTCGAGCCCCCTCATTATCTTATAAGTTTCAATAAGATCATCTCTCATTCTTCTGAGCTCCAATGTGTATAGACTCAACCTATCTTCATAAGTCAACCTCCTCATCTCCGGAATCAACCTAGTGAACCTTCTCTGAACAGCCTCCAATGCAAGTATATCCTTCCTTAAATATGGAGACCAAAACTGTACGCAGTACTCTAGGTGTGACCTCACCAATACCCTGTACAGTTGTAGCAGGACTTCTCTGCTTTTATACTCTATCCCCCTTGCAATAAAGGCCAACATTCCATTTGCCTTCCTGATTACTTGCTGAACCTGCATACTAACCTTTTGTGTTTCATGCACAAGGAACCCCCAGGTCTCTCTGTACTGCAGCACTTTGCAATTTTTCTCCATTTAAATTATAATTTGCTTTTCTATTATCTATGCCAAA
Source organism: Pristiophorus japonicus (assembly GCF_044704955.1). NCBI lineage: Eukaryota > Metazoa > Chordata > Chondrichthyes > Pristiophoridae > Pristiophorus > Pristiophorus japonicus. The sequence goes on from NC_091984.1 coordinate 172,468,315, forward strand.
GTGGATAACCTCACATTTTCCCACATTATACTCCATCTGCCAAATTTTTGCCCACTCACTTAGCCTGTCTATATCCCTTTGCAGATTTTTTGTGTCCTCACAATTTGCTTTCCCACCCATCTTTGTATCATCAGCAAACTTGGCTACATTACACTCGGTCCCTTCATTCAAGTCATTAATATAGATTGTAAATAGTTGAGGCCCCAGCACCGATTCCTGCGGCACCCCACTAGTTACTGTTTGCCAATCGGAAAACGACCCATTTATCCCGACTCTTTGTATTCTGTTAGTTAGTAACTTGGCACAGAATCCAGCACAAGCCAACTGTACCTCAGCACAGAATCTAAACCTAGGATACTGATTCTCTAGCTCAGTGCCAATATGGTTTGAAAAAAGGTGGTTAAGTTAGCAATGTGAGACTGAACTGGCAGCATAAATGAATCTTCTCCTTGCTCCTCGCCTCTCCTGAAAGCAGTTTCTCATCAAGCTGTTGGTTCCATGGTTGACAGTTTCTCCAATATCTTGCCCAAATGGTCAGTCTTTATGTGTGACTCTAAACATTGAATGCCAGCAAGTTATTTCACTTTGGGTCGTTGTAATTGAGCCTGATCCTATCCTTCTCCACTGTTCACTGCCATTATGGAGGAATTCTGGATGTCGTGCATTTCTTCCCCTCTGTCGTCTGGGGACACTGAAGGCAATTGTAGTCCCCCTGCAGTTGCCCACCTAAGATCTAATTTCAGCCCCCGTCTGCATGGTTTCGACAATGTAGCCCACTGAGCCAAGACACAGACAACACTTGCATTCTTGATGGTAATGTATTTGCTTCACGGGGTGTTTGCTTAAGAATTCCTAGCAACACATTGCTATTCAGAACTAGTTGGTTTATTAGCAAAGGTTTAACAATCACACTACAAATTACCAGTTCATCTACTAGACTCACAACCACCTTCCTCATCGTGGATTCCCCGAACCCAACTGGCTTGGGTTTTATTCAGTCTTGTGAACATCACGGAACTGGCTAAGCCACTCTCAATTCAACAGCTCTAACTATTTTGTAGGAAAACAATTAAATCAATGAGGGGGGAAACACACCAAACACTTTCAAACAAGTGCCCCCTTGTTTTTTTTTGAGGGCACTAAAACACAAATTATACAAGTGCCCCCTGGATAAAAGGGAGGGGGGGGGCACTAAAACCGGCACAATAAACAAATTAAACTTTAGACAAAATATCAAATTAAAAGTTGCCGGGGGTGATGATGCACTCCAGTCCCTCCGGTGCCCACCTCTTGCGGAAGGCTGCGAACGTACCGGTGGACACCGCGTGCTCCATCTCCAGGGACACCCTGGCTCGGATGTAACTGCGGAAGAGAGGCAGGCTGAACGACTCTCAACTGCCCGCTGCCTGGACCGGCTGATGGCACCTTGGCCATGCCCAGGAGTAGTCCTACGAGGAGGCCTTCAGACCTACCTGCTCCCCTCCGCACAGGGTGCCCAAAGATCAGGAGTGTGGGACTGAAGTGCTACCAGAATTTGAGGAGCAGCCCCTTCAAATAATGGAATAGGGGCTGCAACCTTGCACATTCCATAAAAACATGGAACACGGACTCCTCCAGACCACGGAAACTGAAGGCGGCCTGGGAGCCCGTGGACCGGCTTTAAAAACTTGTTGCACGGGACTGCCCCATGCACCACCCTCCAGGCCAAGTCCCCAATAAATAGTGAGAGGACTCCCGCGTAGAGTGCACTCCATTGGGGACCCCCGCCTCCTCCGGACGGCAAGATGGTGCGCCATGGCGTGTCCGGACGGCAGACGAGGATGGCAAGGTGGAGACTGTGCAGGAGCAGCCCGTACAGGAAACCCCTCCACGCAGAACTGAAAGGCACGGAGGGGATTTCCCCGAGGAGGCTCCAGTTGTGAGGCGCCGGCTCCTGAGGGAGGTTCTGGTACTTGGCGCCGATGAGGAGTTCTATCCGGACGGGGGTCAGTTCGGACGGGATCTCTCCACGTGCTTGAGCCTCCTCGACACACCTAACGGAGTCAGGGCCCAGAGCTGTTTTTAGCGACTCGATGGCATTTCAACAGCTCTACAACTCTTTTGCTTAAGTTAATGTCGGAAACCTGTGACATGCTCACAGGTACATACATTACTTTGACTAACTATGCAAACTCTTTTATGAGCTGCTTTTGAGCAGTCCCCCAAGGACAAGAGCAAGGGAGTTTGCCATGTTTGCTGTGCTCAGCTGTAAGAATTTACTAATGAGGAGGTGCAGCTGATTGCATCAATTTAATTAGTAAAATGAACATCTTCACTTGCGAACGTCAAGATCTACAACAAATAGAATGACCACGGGACATGGTTTAACTTGCAGCTTTGAATTACTGCAGGTCCCCTGAAGCAGACACCAGATAATGGCAGAAGGCGACCTGGAGTGTGCATAAATCGTGTCCTGCTATCCGGCTAATCGCTCTCTCTGCTTTGTGGCTTCGTGGCTTTTTTAATTGGATCCAGCTGTATATGCTGGCAATTTTCACAGGGGATGTGGGACTTTTTGTACAAATATATCAATTTAGTAAGGGCCTAAATTTGTAAATGATCTCAAAAATCAGCAGGCTGAATTCTGGATTGATGGTGTTTCTTTGTTTTCCAATTACTGTTGTTTTCCCAGAGTTGTTGCCCAGAATGAAAGACGGGAAGAGTGGACATCATTACTTACCACAATTAAAAAGCTCTTCATTCAGTATCCTGTGCTGGTGCGGTTACAGGAAGCAGGTACCTGTCACAGTGACATTGTGAAGTGTGTGTGTGTGGGAACTATCACAGTGACATTGTGTGTGGGGGAGGGAACTATCACAATGACATTGTGGGGGGGAGGGGGAACTTTGACAGTGACATTGTGTGTGGGGGTGGTGGGGGGATGGGAACTATCACAATGACATTGTGAAGTGTGTGGTGGGGGGGGGGGGGTTGGACAGGGAGCTGCACTGGGAATGGTTTAAGAGAAATCTGATCTCTAGTCAAATCATTAAAAAATAGATTGCATTCTGGTAGAATACCTGTGACCCAAGACTGTGAAGCACTTTCTTTCTACGAAGTCTTTGCTTACTTTACCTTGTCCATATATTTTGTGGAGGGTAGGTGGATGGGTTCCCCTCAAGGTGAGGGATTTCAACACTGGAATGAAATCACTTCTTGCCCTCAATGGCAATTGCTGTCTGTGTAATTTATGCCGTGAATACCAGTATCACAGGAGTTGGGCTGCCGAGCAATCACCTGTTGCTGCAGAGTGAATGGTCACTGATGGAACTGTAACGTATTGAAACCTTTGTCATTGTACAAACCACACTGCTGCTTTTCTTCGTTCCCTAGATGGCTTTCCACGTGGACAGAACTCTACAGCGGCCCAAGGAAACTATTTGGAGGCCATCAACCTCTCCTTCAATGGTGCGTATCGGTGTGCTGTTTAATTCATGTTCAAGGGATTGAACAAAGTGAAAACTAACTAGGTTATTCCAATGGATAGATAGATGCACTGCCAGCTGTGGTTATAACCCAGATTCACCACAAAGGCCCAATTCACTTCTTGGCCTGTGCTGTTAGCTGATCACAGCCAGGGCAGCAGTTGCACCCCACGATTGACTTCAATGCCCCTGGGCTGGAGTGAGAGAAATGAGTCAGTAACTCCACCCATGACCGCTGTCCAGTATCTTCGAATCGTAGAAATTTACAGCACGGGAGGGGACCATTCGGCCCATCGTGTCCGCACCGGCCGACCAAGAGCTACCCAGCCTAATCCCACTTTCCAGTTCTTGGTCCGTAGCCCTGTAGGTTACGGCGCTTCACATGCACATACAAGTACTTTTTAAGCGTGGTGAGGGTTTCTGCCTCTATCACCCTTTCAGGCAGAGAGTTCCAGACCCCCACCACCCTCTGGGTGAAGACATTTTCCCTCAACTCCTCTAAACCTCCCCCCAATTACTTTAAATCTATGCCCTCTGGTTGTTGATGCCTCTACTAGAAAAGAGTCTGTGGAGAGCAGGTTTGGGCACAGGAGTATTTCCGCCCCCACCCCCGGTGTTAAATCGCCTTCCCACAGTCTCTGTCAAAGCTCTCGTAAGTGAGGTACAAGAGGGCTGCTGGCTGCTGTACTCGACATGAATCGGTAATTTCAGGAGGAAAAATTGGAAGGAAGACAGAAAAACTGAAATGTTTAGCACTAGATTATTCTAGGTCCGTTGGATGAGAACAAGGCTCTGAAAAACTTTCCTTTCATGAAATGCAGTGGGATTTGCTTGCTATTATGGGTTCTTTAAATGGGGATGTTGCTTTGGCAATAAAAGTGGAGAGTAGAAGTGTGGAGTAAATAAGCATTCCTAAAATATAATCTAGCTGGGAACTTAATACACTGTGAGGTTGCAAGCTATCATTTGTAATTGGCTCTTATTCCACCCCCCCCACCCCCAATCCCAGTTTTGAGCTTTCCATGTGTGATCATTAAGCAGTGTGCAGGGATATTCTGTATGTTCTAGGAAGGCTCGGCAATTAAACTCCTGACCCTGTATAGCACCATCACATTTACTCGTGCTTATTGGGCCTGTATCAGGAACAGTCAGGGTTTTGGAATTGGAGTTGACCGATTTTTTTTTTTATGGGAATCGGTTAAATTTCTAATTTTTTTCAGCGATTTCAACAGATAAGTGTCTTGTAAATGTTTTTTGGAATTTTTTTTTCCCCTCCCAAGGCCTGGCAAGTGGAGCTGAGATAGAGGATCAGCCTTGATCTTATTGAATGGCGGAGCGGGCTTGAGGGGCAGTATGGCCTACTCCTGCTCCTATTTCTTATGTTCTTATTTTGTACTGTAGGTAGAATTGGAGTTTTGCATCAGGGATAAAGATCCTGCTGTGGCGAACTGATAAAATTCCTGGTGCTAATTAAATTCAATCCTTCAGAAATACACACGTGCCTCACCACCTTGCCATGCCCGCTTCATTTCCTTGCTACTTTTTTGCTTTTTATTCTTTTATTATTTTCTAGTTTTTCGCATGCATAAATTTCATTTTCTCTTTCATTTATATTGATCTGTTTCATCCATTCTCCATTTAGTTCCTGTCTTACTCTTTCTCAGGCTTGTGTTGGATGAAGGCACGGTCAGTTTCAGAAGTTAATTTCAGTATATTTAGGGGTCGTGTTCTGCATGTGTACAGAACAGGCCAAAGACTGTGACCAGAATTCAAAGTACAGCAGGTTGATGGAGGAAAGCTGGACTTGTGATCCAGGTCAGGTGAAAGTCATGAGGACAAAAACCAGGACTGATTGCTTGGCTGTCTTTTCTCTATCCGATGATACTCTGAAATAGGCTGTCTAATTACACAACAAAGCAACCTGTGTGTATTTGTCAGACCCTATTTGTGCTGATCTGGCTCTGAATATGTACGGTTTCTATGAATGACTTCTACTTTGGGACATTGAATAAATTTAAGACAGAAATAGACAGTTTCTTAAACCATAAGGGGTTATGGGGAGCGGGCGGGGAAGTAGAGCTGAGTCCATGATCAGATCAGCCATGATATATAATGGTGGAGCAGGCTCGAGGGGCCGTATGGCCTACTCCTGCTCCTATTTCTTATGTTCTTATGTACTTTAGCAGTGAAAAGTGCCAGTGCTGGGATTGGCCACATCAGATGTCCTTAACCTTTGTCTGAAGTGCTATTTTTTCCACATTTTATGGGTCTGCAGAATTGGGCAGAGATTACACAGACTCATATAACGTGGGTCTTTGCAGCTGGCAGACAGGGTTTTGAACCTGGCCCATTGAGCCACCTACTGCCACTCTCAAACAAAATTGAAGTAAACTGATTTAAATGTGTTGACATAAATTGGTCTCGCTCTCTCACAAGTATTATTTGCTGGGTGTTTATATAAAATCTTTTCTTTGTTCATTTAGTGTTTGACAAGCATTACATAAACAGAAACTTTGACCGCACTGGGCAGATGTCTGTGGTTATCACGCCTGGGGTGGGAGTGTTTGAAGTTGACCGGCTGCTGATGATTCTTACCAAACAGCGGATGATCGACAACGGTGAGCTTTGGTATTTGTGGCAGTTTTTAATGTTGATTGTCCAGTGCTCTCTGCCACTTAGCTGCCTCATTTCCGCCCCATCCCCCTCTGTGTTGGGGAAAGCACGAGGGCTTTGTCGGGCAAAGAATGGAGAATCCTTGGCTTTTTTAAGAAAAATCTTTTAGTTGCTCATGAACTTTTTTTTAATGTTTATTTCCTGTGCGCAGGTATTGGTGTTGACCTGGTGTGTATGGGTGAGCAGCCCCTTCATGCTGTGCCGTTGTTTAAGGTATGTGTGACTCCGTCTGGCCTGTGTGGGTACAGATTGATACTTGTTTAAAGTGCTGCACGTGATCAAAATGGCTCGGATATCTGTGGAGGTTTCAAATTTTGTATCAACTATTCGGACTGATAACACAGATCGTGCAGCAAAACTGAGGTTTACAATTCACAAATGATCAGGGACCCAATTTATAGATCGGAGCAATTGGTTTCTGTTGATGGATCAGCCAGCCGAGCTTATCGATGGGATCTGGAGGGGTAGACCTGTCGCTGAGGGCTAAGATTCTTTCCACTCTTCATGCAGCCAGTGCTCTAATAGGTAGGGTGATCCTAGCTGGACAAGCATTTGGAAACCAGCCAGCGCTTTTTGCTGGTAATGTGTGCAGATTTAGGCAATTGAACGGCAACAACTTGGGTCCCTGAGCCTTGACTCTCGTCTACATGTGCCTGTATTCTGGGATTGGGTAAATGAGATGTGTCTTTACAGAGAAACAGTGCGCAGTTCATATCGGGCAAATGGAGACTGTTTATGTGGAGAATCCTATATAGCAACAGGAGTCAGCCATTCAACCCCTCGAGCCTGTTCTGCCATTCAATTAGATCATGGCTGATCTGTATCTTAACTCCACCAACCCACCTTAAGTACAAGAAATAGGAGCAGGAGTAGGCCACTTGGCCCCTCGAGCCTGCTCTGCCATTCAATAAGATCATGGCTGATCCGATCATGGACTCAGCTCCACTTCCCCGCCCGCTCCCCATAACCCTTAACTCTCTTGGTTTTGTAACTCTTAATACCCTTACCCAACAAAATCAATCTCTGTTTTGAAATTTACAATTGATCCTCAGCCTCAACAGCTTTTTGAAAGAAAGTTCCAGATTTCCACTATCCTTTCTGTGAAGAAGTGCCTCCTAACATGATCCCTGAACGGCCTGGCTCTAATTTTAAGGTCATGCCCCCTTGCTCTGGATTCTCCCACCAGAGGATATAGTTTCTCTCTATCTACCCTAGCAATTCCTTTTAATCATCTTAAATGCCCCTTCATTTTCTATACTTGAGGGAATTCAAGTCTCGTCCTCATAATGTACAATTAAGCCTGGTACAATTCTGGTGAATCTGTGCTGCATCCCCTCCAATAAATCCTTCCTGAGGTGCGGAGCCCAGAACTGAACTAACACATGACCCAAAATAAATTCAGTTTCTGAAACTAGTTGATCTAGTTTAACTTGGTCAGCAGAAAAATGGCTGCATGTTAACAAATCAAGTAAACCTGATGAGTCTAAAGGGATCAATGCAAAGGTAGTCTTCAATTAAAAGCGAGGTTGGCAGAGGAACGTCTGGGTGCAGCGTAACAATGGCAAGTGAGCGACAGTCTCCCACCCCTCTGATGATGTGTCTCTGCAAGAAACAGACTTGGATAGATTAGGTAGAACATTCGACTTACTAGCACCTGACGGAACGGAGCATGGGGACACTGGTTGGATTTCTGCCACTCTGAATTCTCTCTTGTTGAGGGGAATGGTGGGGGGGATCATCTTCACAGTCCGAGGCATGGGAGGAGATGAGCTTCTGGGAATGAATGCTCCAGCATGTCCCTTACGAGAGGATTTGGGAGCAGTACAATAATCAAGCTCCTCCATTTAAATAATCAGCCAAGGGTTAATTTGCAAATGGCAAATTGGACACAATGGGCCCAAGTTTCCACATGATTTGCACCTGATTTTTTGGAGCAACTGGTGGAGAACGGACTATCTTAGAAATTGCAATTCTCCACATTTTTCTTTTTGCAGTTCTAGTCAGGTAGAACAGTTCTACTTTGGAACAGAATTTTTTCTTCAAAAGGGGGCGTGTCCGGCCACTGACGCCTGATTTCAAAGTTTCCACAGTGAAAACGTACTCCAAACTAAGTTAGAATGGAGCAAGTGAAGATTTTTGTAGAACTGAAAAAACCTGTTCTACACATTAAAAATTCAGGCGCAGGTTACAAATTAGGCGTCCAGAACGAGGGGGGGGGGGGGGGGGAAGTCATTAAATTCTACAATAAATCCTTATTTATACTTCTACAAATATTATACAAATAAATCCAACCTGAATAAACATTTATAAGCAAAGCAAAGAAAAGATTAAATAAACCATCTTCTTACCTGTGTGAAAGTGCTTCAGGCAGCCTCACAAGTTCGTTCGTTCGTTCCCGGTGGCAGGGAGGGAGGAGGAAGCCGTTCCCGACGGCGGGAGGGAGGGTGTGCGGGACCGACCGACCGCCTGCCCGAACGCAGCGGGGGGGGGGGGGAGTAAGACGTTCCCGACGGCGGGCGGGAAGGAGACAGTGAGAAGGCTGCAGGAAGCCTCAGTGCTGATGTGCTGATGGCAATGTGCTTTTATTAAAAAATGTTCAAAAATTAAACAGCTACAAAGAACTACAAAAATGGCCGAGTGCCAATGTTTTTTTCACACTGCGCATGCGCGAACGCTCCAACGCGCACGCGCAGCGTTGCCGGCAGGAAAAAAACTAATTTAAATAGTACCCGCCCCCCTCCCACTTACAAAATCGGCGCGAGTGTAGGCTCCGCCCCCCTGGGCGCCGCGCCAAACAGACAAGGAGCTGCAGGGCTCTTCAGAATCGCGAGCTTTTTTTCCAGCGCCGTTTTAGGCGCGAAAAACGGGCGCCCAGCTTGGAGGGGCACCCGTTTTTTATCGTGTGGAAACTTGGGCCCTATATAACTGGTGTATTTTTGACTGAGATTGCATTCTGATTACGCTCCTGTGAAGTGCCTTGGGACGTTTTACTATGTTAAAGGTGCTATATAAATGCAAGTTGTTGAATGTTGGATGGATACAATTGTACCTTTTTTTAAAAAAAAATTCTGCATATTTAGGACTAAAGATCTTCTCCTACCACCTATACATGATCGGCTTTCGTAACAAAATAAGCATGAAAGCTACTTAACCAGAATTTCGCGGCCAATTATAATGGTGCCTTGACTGCCAGCTACTGCATATGGTGTTTTTCAGATCAGCAAAAGCCCATGCGTTTAATCTGTTTTTTGGATGTGATGTGTGTTAGCATTGAAAGGCAAACACCGTGGCTCAAAACCCTTTCGTATTATCTCCACCCTGATCGCATGTCCAAAGCCAGATTGATAATAACATGGAAATTCATTTATTTACTGAGCTTCTTGCAGAATGGTGCATAGTTGATGCTCCAGCAAACCAAGTACTCGATTTCAAATGGACACTTGAATGACTGAATTTCTAAAGCTCCCCATCAGTTTAGCTGATGAAGGCTGTGAATAGCCTGGGCTTTGTGCTGAGCTAGTTGCTCTCAGCTGGGGCAGTGGAACGGCTACGACAATTGGTCCGAGCCTCCCCGGATTAGGGAGGGGAAAGTCGGCCAGCAATTCCACTTCCGATGACTATCCAATGATGTCTGCTCAACTCCCTTGCACTTGTGTGGATATCGGGTGAGGACAGGATTCGATTTGATTTTCCCCTGTGCCTTCAACATGTGGTCAAGTAGCCTGCTGATAGTGACCAACCACAACTTGCATTTATATATCGTCTTTAACCTAGTATAACATCTCAAAGCACATCACAGGAGCATAATCAGACAAAAGAACTGGCACCAAGCCAAAGATTAAGACGTTGGGACAGGTGTCCGAAAGCTTGGTGAAAGAGGTGTATTTTAAGGAGGAGAGAGAGGCGGAGAGGTTTGGGGAGGGAATTCCAGAGCTAGGGGATGAGGCAGCTGAAGGCATGGCCGCCAATGGAGGGGGCGAAGGAAATCGGAGGTGTACACGAGGCCAGGGTTGGAGGAGTGCAGAAATATTGGGAGGGTTATAGTGCGGAGGAGGTTCCAGAGATAGGGAGGGGCGAGGCCATGGCTGGATTTGAAAACCAGAATGAGAATTTTAAATTTGATGAGTTGGTGGACTGGGAGCCAATGTAGGTCAGAAACATCTGGCCTCTCAGGTAAGAAAGGCCACTTGGTGCTGGAGCGTATTGTCTGTCTGTTGAATTCTATTGGAGCAAGTAATTGTGTCTTCAGAAGAGAAAGAGGGGACGGTAAAAGATTCTGAAAAAATTATACTGCTTTCCTTGTTGCCGTTTGCAAAATCACATCTGTCTTCTGTTACTGCTTAAAGTTTCTTGGTTATCATAGAGAGAATTGCACTGTTGTGTTTGATTGGCTGGACTCCTCTCGCCACTCCCCAGTTTTATCCTTTTCTGCCATCCTCACAATGGGATGAATCGCTGCTTTGGCATTAGGCACTGCCAGGCCTTCAGTACTTCACCCAAGTGACCTTCTCCTGTGAGTGTCAGCAGGCCAATGGATTGTGGCGTGCAGTGCAGCTGGGCTTGTTCGCACACGCTCACTCTGCAGCAGGATTTTAACATTTCATTCACAATTGGAACACTAACACCGTTTAAAGGCTTATATCCTGCCCTTTTAAACTTTCTGAAAACTACTGAGACACTTGCAGAAACTCAAGTCATACTCATTCTTACCACTTCTCTTTTGACAGTCTCAGTACCGACGTGTACTTTTGAAGGTAGAATGCCCATTCCAAATGTGGCCTCACCAATGATCTATTAAAGGGAGAATAGCTTTTTCTGGCTTGCAGTCCAGTGTCCAATGGTTTTAACTGAGTACTCAGTTAATCTCATTGATGACAGTGCTGGCATTGATTGGAGAGTTGGGTTGTGATTATTGAGTGATCAGTACCATGTTTAAAGTTTTATTATCTTACACACATTAAAATCCACCTGTCGTTTCTGGTGTAGGTGCGATCAAGGACTTGTGGTTGGGATTGTTCATGCCAAGTATACTGCAGCTCGAGTGAATTCGAATACTGCACTGTCCTTTTATTTTCATGTACAAGGAATGGTGTACTTGCTTTTAGCTATATTGGCGGTTAGCAGAGGAATGAGGCAGGGCCTCCGCTCTACCCCTTTGTGTTTCTCCGCCTGGTGCAGGTCACAGACACACTTACTCGATGTCCAAACTGATCAATTCATCCCCAGGAAGAAACTTCAGTTTGTGGTAACTTTGCTTGAATTTGAGTGGCTTTTCTTCTTTAAATTCCCTTTAGTAGGAGCACACGGAGTAATTTGCAGGGCCGTTTACACTTTGTTTTAACAGTGTGACAGTTATCGATGTCTTTTGAACCACGCAGTAAAGATGTACTTTATCTTCTGTTTACCAAAACATACCATTAGGAGTTTTATTACAGTAAAGCTGTACTTTATCTTCTGTTTACCAATACATCCCATTAGGAGTTTTATTACAGTAAAGCTGTACTTTATCTTCTATTTACCAATACATACCATTAGGAGTTTTATTACAGCTCATTAAAATCTATGGGCTTACTGCAAGATGGCATGAAAAATTATCTGGAGTCCAAATATAAGATGGGCTGAGGAAGCTGAAGATTGGGAGATGTGGCTGCAGCCATTAGTTCTAATGAGTTTTCGAGGAATCCACTTAATGGCGAATGATACTCTGAGCACTGTACTCAGAACATCATACTTCAACATTAGTGGGAAATGACAGCCTGAAGTGATGTGGATTTTTAAGGTGGAGCAGTTCATTGAAGTGTAACAAATCTGTACAGAACCAGAAAGACAGCCAGCTCCAAACTTCCAAAAATACCACGCATTTCTCTCGTACACCTCGCATTCCCACCTGAATTTGCTGATGTATCCACTTCCACTACCTCCCTGGCAGTCTGCTTCATATAATAGACCTAGAAAATGCTGGCAACACTCCAGTCGGGCAGCATCTATAAGAGAGAGAAACCGAGGTATGTTTCAGGTCAATGACCTTTCGTCAGAACTCGTATGGAGCATGATCTTCTGAGCAGGGTGCTTAGAGTGTAATTCGCCATTCACTGCATTGTCTGCTCCTCTTAAACTCACTGTACCTAATGGCTGCAGCCACATCTTCCAGTCTTCAGGTTCTTCACTCCTCTTGGATTTGGACTCCAGTTAATTTTCGTGCCGTCTGGCTATCAGAACATAGTCTTGTCTTTTTTATTCATTCCTGGGATGTGGGCATCGCTGGCCAGGCTGGCATTTATTGCTCATCCCTAATACCCCTCGAGAAGGTGTTGATGAGCCACCACCGCTGCAGTCCGTGTGGTTAAGTTATTCCCATTGTGCTATTAGGGAGCAGTTCCAGGATTTTGACCCAGCGACGATGAAGGAACAGCGATATATTTCCAAGTCAGGATGGTGTGTGACTTGGAGGAGAACTTGGAGGTGGAGGTGTTCCCATGTGCTTGCTGCCCTTGTCCTTCTAGGTGGTAGAGATCATGGGTTTGGCGAAGAAGCCTTGGAGAATTGCTGCAGTGCATCTTGTAGATGATGCATACTGCAGCCAGAGTGTGCTGGTGGTGGAGGGAGTGAATGTTGAAGGTGGTGGATGGGGTGCTGCCAATCAAGCGGGCTGCTTGATGCCACACTTGGTCAAATGCTGATGTCAAGGGCAGTCACTCTCACCTCACCTCTGGAATTCAGCTCTTTTGTCCATGTTTGGACCAAGGCTGTAATGAGGTCTGGAGCCGAGTGGTCTTGGCAGAACCCAAACTGAGCATCTGTGAGCAGGTTATTGGTGAGTAAGTGCTGCTTGATAGCAGTGTTGACGACAACTGCCATCATTTTGCTGATTGAGAGTAGACTGATGGGGTGGTAATTGGCCGGATTGGATTTGTCCTTTTTGTGGGCAGGACATACCTGGGCAGTTTTCCACATTGTCGGATAGATGCCAGAATTGTAGTTGTACTGGAACAGTTTGGCTAGAGGCGTGGCTAACTCTGGAGCTCAAGTCTTCAGTGCAGCCGCTGGGATGTTGTCGGGGCCCATAGCCTTTGCTGTATCCAGTGCGCTCACTTGGAGTTTCTTTATCACTTAGAGTGAATTGAATTGGTTGAAGACTGGCTTCTATGATGGGGGGGACCTCGGGAGGAGACTGATATGGATCATCCTGGATCAACTGGTTGCGAATGCTTCAGCCTTGTCTTTTACACTCGCATGCTGGTCTCTGCCTGTTAGTTGTTTAATGGTCCATCACCATTTATGACTGGATGTGACAGGACTGCAGAGTTTTGATCTGATCCGTTGATTGTGGGATCACTTAGCTCTGTTAATAGTGGCCCTGAAATTCCATTTTGGCCTTCCCGTGGGCATTTGAGAAAAAAAATACGCAGCTACCTTTAACTGGTGCCCACGTTGGACTTTCCGATGCTGTGGCCTCCTTCGACTGCGATTCGCAGCACGTGCATGTCGACGCGTGTGCAGGCCTCGAGCTGGAGTCACATGGCTCTGGGCAGCTCATCAGGTAAAGTATCATAGTAATAGGAGTTCCGCAGGGTCCTAAGCTCCTATTACTATGTTTGTAATAGAACCCAAAACACAGCCCCAAACACCCAAAACACTAATTAAAAAAGAATAGAAAATAATTACACTACATTCATTTAAATTAAAGTTATTAATGTCTTTTAAAAAAGAAATAATTTCTCAATTTAAAAAAATAAATAAACTTACCATTGTGGGGAGAGTTTTTAATAAAATATGTTTTAATAACTTTATTTTTATATGTTTTTGTGTTTTTTAAAACATGCGCCTGTAAAAGTAGGCTATGCACTTGCTTTTTCAGGCGCAAGATTTTTGAGGACATTTGTATGTATAAATATCGTAAATTTCCATTTAAAAGCCAGAAACTTGACAGATCGGAAATGCTGGTTTCCAGTGCATGCTCATTGCGCGCTGGAAACCGACATTTCCGATGCCTTCCCGGGTCCATAGGAACTCCTAACGGACCCGGGGGGCTGCAATTTCAGGGCCAGTATGTTTTTTAGCATGCATGTAGTCCTGTGTTGTAGCTTCCCCAGGTTGGCACCTCATTTTTAGGTATGCCTAGTACTGCTCCTGGCATGCTCTTCAGCACTCCTCACAACCAAGTATGGTCCCCAGGCTTGATGGTGAGGGATATTCTGGCCATGAGCTTAGATTGTGGTGGTTGGTGTGCCCTTTTAACGGTGCAGCTCCTGCACAGCTGGCTCACCAGTTTTTAAATAGGAAAAACCACGCATTCGCGGTATTTTGAATGGGCCACTCAGCCCCTTAAAGGGGTCGTGCTCGCAAACATTTTTTTAAAGGGAACATTGGTGGTGGTCTGCAATTCTGCTGATGACACTCAGCGCCTCATGGATGCCCAGTTTTGAGCTGCCAGATCTGTTCTGAATCTATCCCATTTAGCACTCTGGGTTTTTTTCTTTACTCGTTCACGGGATGTGTGCGTCACTGGCAAGGCCAGCATTTATTGCCCATCCCTAATTGCCCTTGAGAAGATGATGGTGAGCTGCCTTTTAACTGCTGCAGTCCGTGTGGTGAAGGTACTCTCACAGTGCAGTTAGGGAGGGAGTTCCAGGATTTTGACCCAGTGACGATGAAGGAACAGCAATATACTTCCAAGTCAAGATGGTGTGTGACTTGGAGGGGAACGTGGAGATGATGGTGTTCCCTTGCATCTGTTGCTCTTGTCCTTCTCGGTGGTAGAGGTCGTGGGTTTTGGAGGTGCTGCTGAAGAAACCTTGGCGAGTTGCTGCAGTGCATCTTGTAGATGGTGCACACTGCAGCCACGGTGCACCAGTGGTGGAGGGAGTGAATGTTAAAGGTGGTGCCGATCAAGTGGGCTGCTTTGTCCTGGGTGGTGTCGACCTTCTTGAGTGTTGTTGGAGCTGCACTCATCCAAGCAAGTGGAGACTATTCCATCACACATGGAAAGGCTTTAGGGAGTCAGGAGGTGAGACACTCACCGCAGAATACCCAGCCTCTGACCTGCTCTTGTTGCCACAGTATTTATGTGGCTGGTCCAGTTAAGTTTCTGGTCAATGGTGACCCCCAGGATGTTGATGGGGGATTCGGCGATGGTAATGCCATTGAATGTCAAGGGACGGTGGTTAGACTCTCGCTTGTTGGAGATGGTCATTGCCTGGCACTTATGTGGTGCGAATGTTCCTTGCCACTTATCAGCCCGAGCCTGAATGTTGTTCAGGTCTTGCTGCATGCGGGCATGGACTGCTTCATTATCTGAGGAGTTGCGAATGGCATTGAACACTGTGCAGTCATCAGCAAACATCCCCATTTCTAACCTTATGATGGAGGGAAGGTCATTGATGATGGTTGGGCCTAGGGCACTGCCCTGAGGAACTCCTGCAGCAACGTCCTGGTGCTGTGATGATTGACCTCCAACCACCACAGCCATCTTCCTTTGTGCTGGGTATGACTCCAGCCAGTGGAGAATCTTTTTCCTGATTCCCATTTACTTCAGTTTTACTAGGGTTCCTTGATGCCACACTTGATCAAATGCTGCCTTGATGTCAAGGGCAGTCACTCTCACCTCACCTCTGGAATTCAGTTGTTTTGTGCATGTTTGGACCAAGGCTGTAATGAGGTCTGGAGACGACTGGTCCTGGCGGAACCCAAACTGAGCAGCGGGAAGCAGGTAATTAGTGAGTAAGTGCCGCTTGATAGCACTGTTGACGACACCTTCCATCACTTTGCTGATGATTGAGAGTAGACTGATGGGGCGGTAATTGGCTGGATTGGATTTGTCCTGCTTTTTGTGGACAGGACCTACCTGGGCAGTTTTCCATGTTATCTGATAGATGCCAGTGTTGTAGCTGTACTGGAACACAAGTCTCAAGCACAACAGCCGGGATGTTGTCGGAGACCATAGCCTTTGCTGTATCCAGTACACTCAGTCGTTTCTTGATTTCACGTGGAGTGAATCGAATTGGCTGAAGACTGGCTTCTGTGATGGTGGGGACCTCGGGCAAAGGTCGATATGGATCATCCACTCAGCTACTTCTGGCTCACATGCTGGGCTCCGCCATCATTGAAGATGGGGATATTCATAGAGGAGCCGCCTCCTCCCATTAGTTGTGTAATTGTCCACCACCATTGGTGACTGGATGTGGCAGGATTACAGAGCTTTAATCTGATCCGTTAATTGTGAGATTGCTTAGCCTTGTCTATAGCACTTGCTTCCACTGCTTAGCATGCATGTAATCCTGTATTGCAACTTCCCCAGGTTGGCACCTCATTTTTAGGTATGTCTGGTGCTGCTCCTGGCATGCTCTTCTGCACTCTTCATCGAACCAGGATTGGTCACTTGGCTTGATGGGTAATGCTAGAGCGAGGGATATGCTGGACCATAAGGTTACAGTTTTGTGGTGAAATACAATTCTGCTGCTGCTGATGGCCCACAGCGCCTCATGGATGCCCAGTTTTGAGCTGCTAGATCTATTCTGAATCTATCCCATTTAGCACGGTGGTAGTGCCAAACGACATGATGGATGGTATCCTCAGTGTGAAGACGGGACTTAGTCTCCACAAGGATTGTGCGGTGGCCGCTGCTACCAATGCTGTCATGGACACATGCATCTGCGACAGGTAGATTGGAGAGGACGAGGTCAAGTAGGTTTTTCCCTTGTGTTGGTTCTCTCACCTCCTACTGCAGGCCCAGTCTGGCAGCTATGTCCTTCAGGACTCGGCCAGCTTGGTCAGTAGTGGTGCTACTGCAAGAGATTTCCTTGCCCATGTTTGACCTGAAGCCATGAGACTTAATGAGGTCCGGGGTCAATATTGAGGACTCCCAGGGCCACTCTCTCCCGACTGTATACCACTGTGCCGCCACCTCTTGTGGGTCTGTCTTGCCATTGGGACAGGACATACCCAGGGATGGTGATGGAGGAATCTGGCTGAAAGGTATGATTCTGTGTGTATGACTGTTCAGGCTGTTGCTTGACTGGTTTGTGGGACAGCACTCCCAATTTTGGCACAAGTCCCCAGATGTTGGTGAGGAAGACTTTGCAGGGTTGACACCATTGTCGTGTCAGGTGATAAGGTCGATGCCGGGTGGTCCGTCGGGTTTTAATCTTGATATACCTCTTTGTAGTGGTTTGATACAACTTGCTAGGCTATTTCAGAGGCTAGTTAAGAGTCAACCACATTGCTGTGGGTCTGGAGTCACATCTCAGCCAGATATGCTGGGAATGCTGCTTGCATGTAATTTGCCATAAACTGCATTAAGTTTCCTCTTCAACAGTCACCTGTAACTGGTGGAAAGACACCTCTTCATACCCACTGAATTACTTCTGAATCACTTGTTATCTAGGCAAGTGCAGCATCCAGTTTGCATCCAGTCAAGACCCATAAATAAACGAGAGATACGACCCGGCAATCTGTTGGCCGGACCATCAGGAGAATTTGATGCTCTTATTGAAATGATGCCACGGAATGTGTCCACCTGAACGACAGCAATGGCCTTGCTTGATATCCTCTACCCCTAAACAAGAGTTCCCAGACTTTGAACACCCTGTTCTCCACAGCTACAATTTCTGTGCACTGATTTTTTTTTTCAAGAGAATATAAGCAAGCTGAGTTTCAGTGAAACAGCTATCCTGTTTTTAATGGCCTCAAGTACCCGATCCTGGCAGTCCCTCGATGTATCCCTTTTGACTTCCTGCAGTTCTTTGCTGAGCCTTTTGTCCAGCAGACCTTTCTTCAAGATGAAGCATCTTTGTCCTGTTTATCTTCCATAACCAGGTGAACCTTTTCAAGGATATGTATAAAGATCTGTAGCACTTGGATGATTAATGCAAAGTCACACTGGGTAGGACATCAAATCTCTTGTCACTGAGCAAGTTTGCTCAGCACGTTGAACAATTTTCTCTTGTTCAGAACATTGGCAGCTCAGTCAGTACAGAAAGACGTTTCCTGACCTTGTTCCCTGTTCCACAGAGTTTCTGTTTTGCTCCGGTTCCTGCATTTGGGACTTGGGTTCCTTCTGCCCTTTCCTTAATAATCTTGGGATTCAGTCATTGGAATAAATCCTGTTTTGTTGTAATCATCCCGTTAAGCCACGGGCTTTCTGTTCTTTTAATAAATTTGAAAAAGAAAAGATTATTTTGTCTGCTCATGTTGCTAAGATCATCCAGCTTTTCAGACCCCACTTTATCTGTCACCAGTAGCTGAGCCGGTGACGATTCTGCATCAGTTTGACTTTCATCCACCACACACATCCTGTTGCTGCCACTCCTTTCTCTGCAGTGTTAATACACTCTCCAATTGATTTGAGGCCATTAGTCATTCTGGCTTTTAGTGCTTCCATTCATTCGTGCTAATCCAGTCCACTCTGAGTCCTTGTTTCACAAAGATTACCAGCTTTATCTCTAATTTCTCTGAGCTTCCTAAGGTGCTTTTACATTGATGATATGCGGTTGCCAGTGGCAACGATAGTCCTCCCATCATCGCCGACGGCACCGGACCGGACGATGTAAAGTGACCAAGCTCCGCACTGCCAGCGTCCAGGACTAAACTTTCATTTCAAGAGCCACTGTTGTAGGCAGTGGAAAAGCCCTTCTTTCCTGTGCAGCATCAAGTGGGCCTCCCAATCATTGGGGGCACACTGATGAAATAAAAGGGGAGGGTGGGGGTGGTTGGGGGGGAAGACAGAGGGCGGAGGTCGTGGCCCTGCTCCTGGGACCAATATAAATGTACTGTCAGCACCGAGCCTGCACATGAAGGCCCTTTTGTTGGATTTTCCCAGTATATGTTCCTCACCTTACAGGTACATTTGAGTCTCCATTGCTATCCTAGTGAATAGCAATGGGATAGCATTGCTATCTGCTCCTGCTATATATATTAAAACATGAAGATTATAATGACTTGTGCGGAGCATGAATGCTGGCATAGACCAGTTGGGCCAAATGGCCTGTTTCAGCACTGCAGACTCGATGTACTTGTTTTTGAATATTAGGATCATCTTTGGATTCTGGCTTCCACCATCTTTTGTATCATTTATCCAGTCATGTTTTCTTTGCTACTGATGAACCTACCTATTTAGAGAAGGGAAGTTCTCTACCCAACTTCTCAACTGTTATTCCTTTTCAGTCAGTAGTTTATTGAAGTTGCCCTACTGGATTGAAATTCCCATTGCAGAAAAGCTGAACCGTAGAACATTGCGAGGCCATTCAGTCAGCCCCAGAATCAGTTGTTCTCCCAGTACCCATTCTAACTGCACCAATTGGGGCTGATTGGCAAGCACAGAGTCTTCCTATCAGGACTTTCAGCGATAGAAATACAAGTTAAGTTGTTTACATCAATGCTTTTGCATTAATTAAATCTCAATAATGTTATAATGTAAGTAAGCCTACAGACTTGCATTATCCTCATTCAGCTATGGCACCTGCATATTAATGTAGGTCCGCTGTGTTGTTCTCGGTGAGTATTACCTTCTGATGGCCGAAAGCCAATAGTGACTCATTTTAATTAGTTTCAAATGCTGAATCACAGCCCACTTCAAATGCTGATAAATGCCCCAAAAGAAGTGTCAAAAATCAAAATTTCCTGGGGGGACGTGCGTATGATGGCCCGCCCCCTAAGAAATAAGTTTTGCCCCAGCAGAGTTTAATTTCCCCCTTTAAAAAAAATTCTAATTTCGCCACTGCAAAAATTGCATTTCTGTGCACTTTTATTTTTTTCCCCCCAATAATACATCTGATAGAATAGTGGGTACAGCTGCAGCAAAGTTCACGACATGTTCATTCCTACTGCACTCCCATTGTCACAGTTACTTTTCGTATGTCATGTGAGGCCATTGCTTTTCAGTTTTCACACAAACCAACTGAAATGCCAAATGTAATCGTAAACACTCCTGAAATCCATGGCAATAAAAATGAATTTGATTCGGTTACCATCAAACAATGGCCTTGGTCATGGGCCTTTATTCAGGACTGTTTTTCAGTTGGAGCTTGTTTTTTTTTCAGTTAGCTTTGTTCGAAGCTCTTCACCAGCTTTTCAAATTTTGTAAGTTGGCAAGTATAGAAATCTAGAAAATAGAACAACAATATTTATATTAGGGCAATATTTATAATGTTCACTAGGCTGATTCCAGAGATGAGGGGGTTGACTTATGAGGAAAGGTTGAGTAGGTTGGGCCTCTACTCATTGGAATTCAGAAGATTGAGAGGTGATCTTATTGAAACGGATAAGATTATGAGGGGGCTTGACAAAGTGGATGCAGAGAGGATGGTTCCACTGATGGGGGGGAGGCTGGAACTAGAGGGCATGATCTTAGAATAAGGGGTCGCCCATTTAAAACTGAGATGAAGAGGAATTTCTTCAGAGGGTTGTAAATCTGTGGAATTCGCTGCCTCAGAGAGCTGTGGAAGCTGGGACATTGAATAAATTTAAGACCGAGATGGACAGTTTCTTAACTGATAAGGGATTATGGGGAGCGGGCAGGGAAGTGGAGCTGAGTCCATGATCAGATCAGTCAAGATCGTATTAAATGGCGGAGCAGGCTCGAGGGCCGTATGTCCTACTTCTGCTCCTATTTCTTATGTTTTTATTATGTAGACTGGGCCAAATGAATGTGAAATGTAGAGGATGCTCGCTGGACCTCCATCTCTTGTGTCCAGTAGTGCTGTGCATGGTGGGTGTAGACCCGCATGATCGTGTTTCTACCTTAATAAATACTGGTGTTGAGGGCAGTTTGACACAATCATGCAAAGCTTTTCTGTTTGTTCCTGAAAAGCCTAGTTTGGTGAGCACCCGTTAATGAATCTCCGAAGCGTGACTGAAAGTGGGGACAATTTTAACCTCATGGGAACCCGACTGGAACGGGTGGAACGCTGGTTTTCTACTCCACCTGATACTGCTCTCCATTGAAGTCACGGCAGTAATATTGAGCAGGGTGTAAAACTGGCACTCTTCCTTGTCATGTATTTGCTTCATGGGATCTTTGCTTAAGAATTCATAGCAACACATTAATATTAAGAACTAGTTGGTTTATTAACAAAGGTTTAACAATCACACGACACATTTCCAGTTCATCCACTAGGCTCACAACTGCATACCTCATCGTGGATGACCTGGACCCAACTGACTGGGGTTTTATTGAGTCTTGTGAACATCACATGACTGGCTAAGATCTACAACTATTTTGAGCATAACTTTAAATCAAGTGCCCCTATTTGGTAAGGACACTAGAACTAAATTTCCAAATAAAAGTTTAAAGGAAAGTTAAATCAAATAAAAATTTGGTTGCTGGGGATGATGATACACTTCTGTCCCTCTGTTGTCCACCTCTGGCGGAAGGCCGCGAGCGTACTGGTGGACACTGCGTGCTCCATCTTCAGGGACACTCTGGTGCTGACGTAGCCGTGGTAGAGAGGCACGCAGTCCGGCTGACCAACTGCCTACTGCCTGGACCGATTAATGGGCTATGCTCTACAAACCTGTGAGCATCCTCACGTGTGCATACCTTACACACCTGGTCCTGTGGGTTTTCCACCTGGCACTTTAGATTAAATTTACCTCCAGTATTTTAAAAGCCCCTGTCGTATTCGCCCAGAATATCAGTGTCTGATTGGTGTGAAATGTTTCAACGTTTCCTCTCTCTTTAACAGTTGCACAATCGAAGTATCCCCGGAGATTCTCGTCTGGGTGACGATTACAACATTCCCCACTGGATAAACCACAGGTTGGTGGTCATTGCTGATACAGTTTCCTCAGTCAGCGATGTGTGTGAGTAGGTTTGCTGTGACTGAAGCTGCAGGTTTGTGAATTGTTTGCGACAAAGACCAAACCTGCCAGTGCCATGGCTCAGTGATAGCATTCTCGCCTCCAAGTCAGAAGGTCGCGGTTTCACGTTTCGCTCTAGAGGCTTGAGCCCATAATCCAGGCTGACATTTCAGTGCTGTGCTGAGGGGGTGCTGCACTGCCAGAAGGGCCATCTATTGGATTCGATGTAATACCAAGGCTGTATCTGCCTTTCGGGTGGATGTAAAAGATCGCCGGGGAGTTCACACCGGTGTCCTGGCCTATATTTACCCCTCAATCAACATCAATAAAACAGATTATCTTGATCCAGTGCTGTTTGTGGGAGCTTGCTGTGCGCAAATTGGTTGTCGCGTTTCCTACATTACAATACTGACTACCTTTCCAAAGTATTTCATTGACTGTAAAATGCTTTGGGATGTTTTGAGGACGTGAAAGATGCTATATAAATGCAAATTCTTTTCTTACTATCTTTTTTCTTTCACTAACCCATTCATGTTCAAAGCAATATTCGGGTTCTCCTTCCTGCTGACAGCACTGTCCCATGTGCTCTGCAGGGCTTTTTCTTCCCCCTCTGCACCCAAGTGCTACAGGTGGTACTCACTTGTGAGCGCCAGCATTAACATCAAGTACTCTGGAGTTGGGTATAGGGCAGCCAGCTGTAACGTTCCCTGCACCCTTCTCAAGGGCAGAAACGCACCCTACTCCCCCAGTCTGACTCTTCTATTTCCCACACCAATCCTCCTGGAATGGAGACGAGATGGAATTGTTAACATTTCGTATTTGGAGAGCTCCAGCTCCACAAACACCAACAGGGAGTCCAGGCAGCCATGACACGAGGCCATGGCTCCAGATCCACCTCTCTGTCCTCGACCGGACCAGTGCCCAGTGTCCGCCCTCCTGCCTGGCTCAAGAACCCCCGCTCCCCCCACCCCCTCCTGGCTCGGGCCCGCCCTCCCCCCTCCTGCCTGGTTCAACCGCCCCCACTCTTTCTCCCCCTCCCCTCCCTCCTGGCTCAGCCGCCCCTCCCTCCCGGCTCAGCCTCTCTCCTGGCTCAGGCCTCTGCTTCTTTCCCACCGAGGCTCCAGCCCCAATTTCTCTTGTACTTATTCGTGTTCCAGCAATCCCACCCACTACTCCGGAGCTTATCCTCCCTCCCCAGACTAGTTATTCCCTCCTTGCGCAGTACATTTCAGCCCTCGTATTGCTGTGTCTTAACCTTTGGCAGTGGTGGGGGGAGCTTGAAAAAGATGCATCCAGTAAATCTGTAAAATATCTGAGGGGCATTCAGAAAGGGGCAACTGGAAGAGCAGTGACCAGGAAGAACAGACTTTAAAAGTGCACTGGAAAGAATGAGACTCTGCTTTTATATAGCCTTGTTTTAATTTGAGGAGTCCAGAGTCTGAATGATTTCCATCTATTTACACTGCTAAACCTGGGTCCCTCATTACCAGCAGCCCTGTGGTTGGTGGGTATGCGAGCGCTCGATTTAGATGTATGAATACTGGGAGCTGCCTCATGGATGCTGGTCTCTTGGTATGTGAATTAAAACATGGCCAATAGAAAAGCGGCCAAGGAGGTGCAGATATAACTGGGAACAAGTGTTTTGGAGCCACGCAGAGGGGCAGTGTATCATAGCTGCACAGAGGGGAAGCAAAATAGATGGGGAAAGGAATTAGAGAGTGGGGTAGAAACAGATAGTTACAGAAATAGAGACATGATTTTGATTTTTGTCTGAGCTATTCCGGAAAGAGAGCAACTTGTATATATCTTTACGACACTTGGGCGCGTGCACCATACATCCTTCAAATCTTTTGCTGCATCCTCTGTCTCTACTGCTCTCTCTGTCGCCAAAATTGATGGCCATCCCAATCCTTCTGTCCTCCCATTTCTCTGCATTGTTGTGCCGCCGTGAGCCACTGGATCAGAGATGGGGAGAGTCGAGAGAGGGGTAAGATCGGCTAAGAAACTGAAATCCAATCAAAATTTGCAATGAAGAACTCAAGCCTGTTGGCCATCTGTAATAGATTTCTGATTGGTTGGTGTGCTTGAATAGATCATCAATGACCACTTTGGCAAATTCCTGTTAGACTGACTTGGTCTCATTATTTTATTTGCAGCTTCTACACCTCCAAGAGTCAGTTATATTACAATAGTTTCACTCCTCGCATTAAACTTGCAGCAAGAAAGGTGAGTTGAGGTCTGATTGAAGATAAAATGTGGTGGCATTTGAAAAATGCTGGTTATTAGCTTCTGGAGCCTATTAAAGTCTGCCATTATTTATCCATCCAGAGTAATATCTGGCAACTCTTGTATTGCCTGTGTATATGTTGCGTAGCTTTTCTCTCCAATTATTTTACATTTAATAATACGAAATGATACTGGAAGGCCCATTGGGTGGAACCATGTAATACAGACGAGAAGGCTCCTGGTTTAATTCCGGCTCTGACCGACGTTCATTGACCTGAGCTGGGCCGCAGTCGGCCATCACTCTTTTGCTAAGGGCAGAGAAAGTTCAGCCGGTTTCCTGGCTGCCATTTGTGCTTCTCTCTGCAAAGTACATGTGTGGATGGCAAGTGTGCCATTGCGTTTTGGACATTGTAGATGTGCCATTAGTGTAAAAGGGTGATTGTTGTGATTGTTTAGTTTTCCCCAACATCAGCACCGGGCCTTAGTTTATTCCATTGCAGTCTTTTCAATAGGATTAATCTCATTTTAACTTTTTCTAGCAATTCAGAATCTATATGTGTGACCTGAGACCATGAGCCTCCTGTTTGCAATCGGTATATTTGCACTCATTCTCCACTCTTTTCCCCCCCCCCACAGTCTTTGTGTGTGTGTGTGTGTGTGTCCCAGGTCTGTGTTCCCCACCCCCCCCAGGTCTGCGTCCGTCCGTCCACCCCCAGGTCTGTGTCCCGTCCCCCATGTCTGTCCCCCACCCCCCCAGGTCTGTCTTCCCCCCCTCCCCCCCGTCCCGTCTCCCCTCCTCCCCCCCCCGTCCCGTCCTGTCACCCCCCAGGTCTGTGTCTCCGTCCCTGTCACCCTCCCCCAGGTCTGTGTCCTCTTTCTCCCCCCCCCCCCCCCCTCCCAATCTGTCTGTCTCTCTCTCCCCTCACCCCCCGTCTGTCTCTCTCTCCCCCCCCCCCCCCGTCTGTCTCTCTCTCTTTCTCCCCCCCCCCCCCGTCTGTCTCTCTCTCTTTCTCCACCCCCCCGTCTGTCTCTCTCTCTTTCTCCCCCCCCCCCCCCCCGTCTGTCTCTCTCTCTTTCCCCCCCCCCCCCCCCCCCGTCTGTCTCTCTCTCTTTCTCCCCCACCCCCCATCTGTCTCTCTCTCCCCCCACCCCCCACCCCCGTCTGTCTCTCTCTCTTTCTCCCCCCCCCCCCCGTCTGTCTCTCTCTCTTTCTCCCCCCCCCCCCCCCCCCGTCTGTCTCTCTCTCTCCCCCCCCCCCCCCCCGTCTGTCTCTCTCTCTTCCCCCCCCCCCCCCCCCGTCTGTCTCTCTCTCTTTCTCCCCCCCCCACCCCCCCGTCTGTCTCTCTCTCCCCCCCCCCCCCCCCCGTCTGTCTCTCTCTCTTCCCCCCCCCCCCCCGTCTGTCTCTCTCTCTTTCTCCCCCCCCCACCCCCCCGTCTGTCTCTCTCTCTCCCCCCCCCCCCCCCCCGTCTGTCTCTTTCTCTTTCTCCCCCCCCCCCCCCCGTCTGTCTCTCTCTCTTCCCTCCCCCCCCGTCTGTCTCTCTCTCTTTCTCCCCCCCCCCCCCCCCCCGTCTGTCTCTCTCTTCTCCCCCCCCCCCCCCCCCCCCCGTCTGTCTCTCTCTCTTTCTCCCTCCTCCCCCCCCCCGTCTGTCTCTCTCTCTTTCTTTCCCCCCCCCCCCCGTCTGTCTCTCTCTCTTTCTCCGCCCCCCCCCCCCCCCGTCTGTCTCTCTCTCTTTCTTCCCCCCCCCCCCCCGTCTGTCTCTCTCTCTTTCTCCCCCCCCGTCTGTCTCTCTCTCCCCCCCCCCCCCCCCCCGTCTGTCTCTCTCTCTCCCCCCCCCCCCCCGTCTGTCTCTCTCTCTCTCCCCCCTCCCCCCCCGTCTGTCTCTCTCTCTTTCTCCCCCCCCGTCTGTCTCTCTCTCTCCCCCCCCGTCTGTCTCCCTCTCTCCCCCCCCCCCCCCCCCTTCTGCGAAATGCGAGATTCAATTTGCAGTATGTTGTACAGCTCTTGGATTTAGATTTCTTGTATTGAGGTCATTTCACTAAAACCCGCAAACAGCCATTGCCTTACATCTGTTCTGTTTTTCTAGGCGCCAGCAGAGAAAGGCAAAAATAATAGAGATAACAGTAAGTGCTTGCATCGTCTCATACTCTTGCGTTGTCATGGAGACAACAAGCCCTTTGTTGGGCCCTGGCAGTGATGTATCTGTGTTGTTAGATTGGAGATTCATTGGCTCCCTGCAGGAGGACTTGCTGGGTCATCTCCTCCTAGTCTCTACCACTCAGTAACCTGCAGCCTTTTAAGTCGAGGGGTATTGAGTC
This sequence comes from Pristiophorus japonicus, assembly GCF_044704955.1. NCBI lineage: Eukaryota > Metazoa > Chordata > Chondrichthyes > Pristiophoridae > Pristiophorus > Pristiophorus japonicus. Next base: position 172,494,790 of record NC_091984.1, read on the forward strand.
ATGCTGCAGTGATTCACAAACAGCAGCAAAATTCATCTTCGCAACACCACCTATTGAGGCTATCGTTGCCAACTCTGGAGGGATGTATTCCTGGAGGTTTCATCACATGACCTCGAACAGCCCCGCCAGCACACTCGCCATTGGTCCATCTTCCAGACACACTGCCTCCCCACACCAATTAGAAAGAGTAACAGACTCATTGCTAATTAGATTAATCTTGACTGTTGCTGAAATAGCCTTTTTCCTCGCCTTCAATATTTTTATAACTAATAAATGGGGGAAAAAATCTCTTCATAATGCCCCTATGATATTTCTCCTTGGCTGCCTGCAGCAGTATCGTGCAGATTCATCCTCACTTCCTGGAGACTCCAGGGTCAAGCCTGGAGGGCTTGCGAAAGCCCAGCCATACTAGTGTGAACAAGAGATGGCTCAGTGGATTAAGGCATTCTCTGGTGTGGCACTGAGCTGTACAGATCAGATCCCCACTCTGTTGAGTTAGCCGATGTCAGATGGGATGGTGGTTATGGTGCTGCATTTGGCCTCCACACCTATGGGCTCGGGAGGGGGCGGGGAGGGGAGAGCAGTGAGGGCTCCTGTGCCTGATCGCAGTCCTCGCTGGAAAAGTGCGCATGTGTAGACATCGAGCGAGAGCTGGATTTCATTTGGTTGTGCTGCACCCTGTTGTTGAATAGCCTGCTAACGCTGATTGTCACACATGAAAACTGGCCGTTTGACTATTTCGTGCCTGTGGACTACTTGCCTACAAGAGCCCACACCCTCAGGAGAGGAGAGGCGAAAAGGAGAAAAATCCTTCAAATTAATATTAAAGAAAGGAACATTTGGGAGGTTTTTAAAAATAATTTGCACCCCGTTCTAAATTCTGCCCTGAAGTTGGACATAATACACTTTTCCCCAACCTCAGCAGAGCGCTCTTGCTGCTCCAGCACAACAACCTTCTCCATTTCCTACATCCGCTATCCCCGTGACCTCTGAGTGAGGCTGACACCTTAGTCCCATTTTGTGCTGAGAGTTTGTACACTCTGGGAACTGTACTGAGTCTGTCCAGCTCATTTCACTGAAAGGAATTGCAGGCAGCAAAATGAAGAGACTATGAGTGAGCAGTGTGCGATTGAACACCGCCACCTAGTGCCTAGTATAGCCGTGTGTTCTGATCACCTCCTTTCCCATTCCACAATGTAGACGGAATTAACACATCCTTGAGTGAGTTTCAAAGCTCCATTTGCTTCAGGGACTATCCTCGGTCAGCAGCTGAGAACCCAAACGGTTTACTAAGTCAGTTTAAGATTATATTAAAACCTTGAACTTACTCACTTCTGTTTTCTGGCACGTGGTGTTAAATCTGTATGAGAGGAAGGGAGAATGCTGCTGTAGGTGTGATTGTCACACATGAAAACTGGCCGTTTGACTATTCGTGCCTGTGGACTACTTGCCTACAAGAGCCTGCGAAAAACACTTCTCCCCCCCTGCCCCCCACCCTCTCCCTCTCCTCCTCCTCCCCCGCCCCCCCCGGACCCTCTCCTCCCCCCCCCCCCCCCCCCGGACCCTCTCCTCCCCACCCCCCCCCGACCCTCTCCTCCCCACCCCCCCCGACCCTCTCCATCTTACCCCCACCGACCCCCTCCATTTCTTCCCACCCTCTCCATCTCCCCCCCCACCCTATCCATCTCCTCCCCCCCCCCCCCCACACCCTCTCTCTCTCCTCCCACCCCAACGCCCTCTCCCTCTCCCTCTCCATCTCTTTCCCCCCCCCCCCACACCCTCTCCATCTCCTCCATCTCTCCCCTCCACCCTCTCCATCTCTTCCGCCCCCCCTCCCCCCAGCCTCTCCATCTCTCACCCCCATCTCTCCCCCCCACCCTCTCCATCTCTCCCCCCCCCCCCCCACCCTCTCCATCTCATCTCTCCCCCCCACCCTCTCCATCTCTCACCCCCATCTCTCCCCCCCACCCTCTCCATCTCTTCCCCCCCCCCACCCTCTCCATCTCATCTCTCCCCCCCACCCTCTCCATCTCTCCACCCTCTCCATCTCTCCCACCCTCTCCACCTCTTTCCCCCCCCCCCCCCACCCTCTCCATCTCTTTCCCCCCCACCCTCTCCATCTCTTTCCCCCCCACCCTCTCCATCTCTTTCCCCCCCACCCTCTCCATCTCTTTCCCCCCCACCCTCTCCATCTCTCCCCCCCCACTCTCTCCATCTCTTCCCCCCCCCCCCACACCCTCTCCATCTCTCCCCCCCCACCCTCTCCATCTCTCCCCCCCCCACCCTCTCCATCTCTCCCCCCCCACCTTCTCCATCTCTCCCCCCCCACCCTCTCCATCTCTCCCCCCCACCCTCTCCATCTCTCCCCCCCCACCCTCTCCATCTCTCCCCCCCCACCCTCTCCATCTCTCCCCCGCCACCCTCTCCATCTCTCCCCCGCCACCCTCTCCATCTCTCCCCCCACCCTCTCCATCTCTCCCCCCACCCTCTCCATCTCTCCCCCCACCCTCTCCATCTCTCCCCCCACCCTCTCCATCTCTCCCCCCACCCTCTCCATCTCTCCCCCCACCCTCTCCATCTCTCCCCCCACCCTCTCCATCTCTCCCCCCACCCTCTCCATCTCTCCCCCCACCCTCTCCATCTCTCCCCCCACCCTCTCCATCTCTCCCCCCCACCCTCTCCATCTCTCCCCCCACCCTCTCCATCTCTCCCCCCACCCTCTCCATCTCTCCCCCCACCCTCTCCATCTCTCCCCCCACCCTCTCCATCTCTCCCCCCACCCTCTCCATCTCTCCCCCCACCCTCTCCATCTCTCCCCCCACCCTCTCCATCTCTCCCCCCACCCTCTCCATCTCTCCCCCCACCCTCTCCATCTCCCCCCCCACCCTCTCCATCTCCCCCCCCACCCTCTCCATCTCCCCCCCCACCCTCTCCATCTCCCCCCCCACCCTCTCCATCTCCCCCCCCCACCCTCTCCATCTCCCCCCCCACCCTCTCCATCTCCCCCCCCACCCTCTCCATCTCCCCCCCCACCCTCTCCATCTCTCCCCCCACCCTCTCCATCTCTCCCCCCACCCTCTCCATCTCTCCCCCCACCCTCTCCATCTCTCCCCCACCCTCTCCATCTCTCCCCCCACCCTCTCCATCTCTCCCCCCACCCTCTCCATCTCTCCCCCCACCCTCTCCATCTCTCCCCCCCACCCTCTCCATCTCTCCCCCCCCACCCTCTCCATCTCTCCCCCCCCACCCTCTCCATCTCTTCCCCCCCCCCACCCTCTCCATCTCTCCAACACCCCCACCCTCTCCATCTCTCCCCCCCACCCTCTCCATCTCTCCCCCCCCACCCTCTCCATCTCTCCCCCCCCACCCTCTCCATCTCTCCCCCCACCCTCTCCATCTCTCCCCCCCCCGACCCTCTCCATCTCTCCCCCCCCCCACCCTCTCCATCTCTCACCCCCCCCCACCCTCTCCATCTCTCACCCCCCAAACCCTCTCCATTTCTCCCCCACCCTCTCCATCTCTCTCCCCCCCCACCCTCTCCATCTCTCCCCCCACCCACCCTCTCCATCTCTCCCCCCACCCACCCTCTCCATCTCTCCCCCCACCCACCCTCTCCATCTCTCCCCCCACCCACCCTCTCCATCTCTCCCCCCCCCCACCCTCTCCGTCTCTTTCC